>NW_027111898.1:363207-380925 GCF_000696795.3 Halyomorpha halys
GTTTAGTACTTCTACATTTCAATTTATTGATAATTTTGTTTAATTTGCATTTCTTTTTTATTATTACTTTAAGGTATAAACCACTTCGGCGTCATCATTAACTTAATTTTCATTAGATATTATTTCTAGCTATCCGAATTGAAATGTATAACTATTGAAAAATGGGAATTTGTGATCAATTTAATGGTAATGTTTTGAGTTATTCAGAAATTCAAGAAGTTTATTTACAGTCTGTTTGTTATCCTGAAAAATTAAATGGATATCTTATGGTAATTCATACAAAGATTTGAGGGAGTCATGATTGGAGAAGTTTGTCGGAGGATGCGGTCAGCAAAGAACAGCATAAATAAACTAAACCATATTTATTTATTTTATGCCGACGTTTCGACCTGAGTTTCAGGTCTTCATCAGGGCAATAGAACAAAAGAGATAACAACAATATATAGAGAAACATAAAATTGAAAAGGAATAGTATAAAAACAAATTTATTTTATTTTATCTATCATTATCAATTTTCGATTTTATTTTTTATACATTTTTTTATTCTTATTAATTTTTATTCATAATTTTTTGACCTTTCTGTTCCATATTTTTACATACCACTAGTTTTATGCTTTTCTTTTAAACTATAACTTGACTTCTATTTTTATCATTGGTATTTCATATCAACTGTTGTGTCATAACGATCTTTCTTGACAGTTACGTTTCTAGCGAATCCTTTATCTGTCCGTAGCTCACTCTGGCAATCCTTTCAGAAATCAATCAGTTGTAGGCCTACCTTCTACGCCATAACGTGAGTCTCCTTTCCTCCACATTCTACCTTGAGTAGATTCAATTTATTTATTTTTTCAATTTTTTAGACACTACATGATATCATATTTCAACTGTTTTCAATCTACTACCATCTAATTCCACGATTATCAATCAATTTTTTTTTTTTTTTTACTATTCAATTATCAGTTTTTTATCATTTATGACTCAATTCAATATTTTGTATAATTCCAAAATTTGTTTGTATACTATTCCTTTTCAATTTTATGTTTCTCTAAATGTTATTGTTATCTTTTTTGTTCTATAGCCTAGCCCTGATGAAGACCTGAAACTCAGGTCGAAACGTCGGCATAAAATAAATAAATATTTTTTTTTTTTATGTTGTTCTTCGCTGATCGCACCCCCCGACAAAGTTCTCCAATCATTAATCTACGGTCAACTATCTACACCTCACTTTGAGGGAGTCGTATGCTTGTGTTTTACGGTAAGTTTGGCTTATACGTATCCGTTCGCTCACAATAAACAGTTTATTTATTAGTGAAGTTATTTAGCCTGCACCCGGACTATCCTTTATTTATTTATTAATTATTTATATTTTTTTAATTGTTAATTGTTAACAATAGTTGAATATATGGTACTGTTAAACGTAATAGTATAAAAATGTGATGTTTCTTCTCCTATAGAACGACTCGTGCCCTCAAAAGGTTCTGTAACTTACAAGAAAGGGGTTCCAGTGGAGGCTAGTTATTCCAAAGAGCGTACCGTTTGACGGAAGCCGAGAGTGAGAGTAGAATTCTTAAGCAGGAGAGACCACAGGTGGTGTGAAGTCCCTCAATTGCCATTGAAAGGGAAATTGTGGACGGGAAAACTGAGCGAAAAATACCTTGGCAGTGACCTAGCTCACCACACATCGGGAGTCGTTGACCGTGTTGCATTTAGAGCACTGAGCTGCAGCCAAAGCTCCGGCGTCTCGTTTTAAATCCGCTTATACGGTCGTTAGAGGCGTCTTGTCTCATTATATTTTTTATTTTAAAAATATATTCTCAATTTACATAATATCAAGGAAAATGAGATTAATTCCCTAATCTTTTCTGTCCTGAAATCAATATTAAATGAAAATAAAAATCTTTCTAATTGGTTAATTAATAGAAATAATTGACAGTGATATTTATCTTATTAAAAGGCCTTTTGAATTTTATAGTTCAAAATTTCTTATTTACATTAGACAGCTACATCCCTGACCAATCAGTAAAATAGAAGAACAGAATATGCAGGTTCTAATATTATTGCTACTCTTTAATTTTTATCACTTTAATCCACGCCTATCTAAGAAATAACTGCCAAGCAGCAGTATATTTCCCCCTTGGGTAAGTTTGGTGACCAAGTTCCGTAATTTACTTGTTTAAATTATTTTATGGATGACATTTTTATTTTAATTGGTGTTTAACGTTGTTATGTTTCCCTTCATATGACAGATAAGATGGGTTATCTCACAGGTTGACTACCTATTCTAGCCAGATTAGGTAAGTATAGATTTGTTCCGAGGGTCCACCACGAAATAAAAGTCCACCCGTCCGTTAAAAGTACACCCGCACGAAACAATTGAAAAATATTTTCTAGTTGTCCAGTGAACTGAACCAAAAAAAAAAAACCAGAAAACATAATAGCTTATTCTCTTATCCTGAATTTTCCAGAATATTGTTATTTTGTATTTTTATTCAATCCTTATTCCCAGCCATGAACAGGTGCGAAGTTATCGAACATATATTCGTTTTAAAGGTAATATATATTTAAAAATATTATCTTGTTCTAATTTTTTTTTAACGAATACTTTAATGCTTATCAGAGGATGTGATCTCGTTAAGAAAAATATTTAATTTTACTTCTCAACGTAAATGGAATTTATTAGTCTGCTTATATCAGTCCTAATTAGGCTATAAAATATCAATACTGAGAATTACGAATAACTGATGTGATATCTCTAATCAGCAAGTGATGCAACCGTCGTAACGTTTCAATAAAATTAGCCATAAAAATGATAACAGTAACCTAATAACAACCAAGATTAATATAAATATTCTATGATAATTTTTATAATATTCTTTCACGGTTAACAATAGCATTATGTATTAAACTAAAAATAAAACGTATAATTTTCCATGAATACTGAAAAAAAACACTTTAAGGTTGGTGTATATGGTTAAGTAAAGAGAACTAAAAAAAAAAAAAATTTATTTCCTGTAATAATATCAAAATTTATGTATAGGATAAGCATGTAATTTAATTTCTTATACCTTTAAATTTGTTTTAATCAGTAATCTACGCTAAGGGTTCGGAAAATCCTGGAGAAGTAAATACACTATTATGTTTATTTGGTAAGTTCACTAGTTAGGTGGAAAATATATTTCTATTGTTGCGTAATGGAGTAGTTATTTAAAAATTAATTTTTGATGCTTCGATCTAAAATCCTTGAAATTGTTGCTGTGCAGCTCAACAACAATTTTATCAATTTTAAATTTCAATTTCTACTATTTTAAGGATTTTCGTGCAAATCCGATTTATAAAAATGTTTTGTTACTATTTTTTTTAGAGAACCATATGGGTTGAGATTAAAGCTAATTAAATTTAGTTCAAATTTATTCTGCATGACGTTTTTTTTTTTTTTATGATATTTCACAAAATACAATGATTTTCCAATTTTTTTTTGAGTGGTAAATGGGTAATAAGGTGTATCATATTAAGTAATGGAATTTTATCTATTTTATAAATAAGTATAACAAGCTATTCTATTAGGGACACAGGTTTGTATTAATTTATTAACAATTGAAAAAAATTCCAATATTTCGCTTAAAATACAAAAAAATCAGCTTTATTATTTAGTTGTTTTTTTTTTTTAGTGTGATTAATTTTTTATTTAGAAAAAATCAATCAAAGGGAAAGAAATAGTTTAGTTCAAATGTTTTTTCCTCAATCCCTTTGATCGAGATTTATTAAATAAAACATTATCATCTTAGTTTCTATAAAATCAAACTTTTTCTGATTGAACCAATTTTATTTTATTAATTTAGTGGATTTAATTAAATTTGATATTAATTATCCAAATTTGAAATGCGTTCTGACCTTTGTTATCGAGACAAGGACGTTGATCAAAATTAGAATCACCTTGAAATTTGGGGAAAATTCTTTGCTCGTCCACCTGAACTATCGAAAACATCCGTTTTGGAAACCGGATGTGTACGTTAAAACTATTTCTGATCCAGAGAAGACTAACGATGCCGAAGTAGACATATTGGTTATTTACTGTAAAAGCATTTGTGACAAGAGCAATATTTGTTCAGAGGCCAGGGAGAGTTATGTTGGCCCCCTGTATTGGATGCACGAGGTGTCCGTATGGATTAGGATCCCATCAGTAGTCACAGTGCACGCGCTCGGCGGAAAGGCACTAAAGGAAATAAAACGATCAAGATGGAAGATTTCCGGCTAAGGGGAGGCGCATGCGTGGACGTAATCGCTGAGGTGTGATACGTACCCAGCGGGTGGCGTCTTGTCCCCTCCATCTTATCTCGGAGGACAAAAAAGGGTAAGGGGCACTTCGGAAGTTATGAATGACTGCTGAGATAAATTCGGAAAGAGTGAATGAAGATTCGGACGGTCGTGATTTATTTAAACTGTTCTCATGAATACAGATATCCAATGACTCAGAGAGAAAAAAAATCGTAACTTTTTTAAGGCCACTAAGAATGGCATGAGATAGTAAAACCGATTGTCAAAAACCGAGGCGATCTGTTGCATATATAAAATCGATTTATCGTCGTATACAAAGAATATTAATATTTTAAAAGAAGGACCTTGTCCTTGATAATTTTGATACAACATTCCTTTTTTAGATACTTCATGATACACTAAACCCAAGTTTCCTTTGTGTGGTGATGCTGTGGTTCAGTGGCAGTGACAGTGAGAATGATGGATATCGCAGCCATTGTCATCATGTAAACTATTAAATTTGCGTTCGTGACAGTAATTTGGTACTATTTTAATTTGCTTGATAATACTAATCTTTTATATTATAATATAAAAATCTGCAATTCAACCGATCCACCAACATAAACCTGTTTGTTATTATTCAATAATGGATAAAAAAATAAATCTGTACTACTAAAATCCTTGAAGAGTGGGGGTGCAGTACTTTGGAAGGAAGTACTGTTACTAGACCAACGGTTGAGCAAGGAGGTGATTTGGTCAGAATCACGCACCACCAACAGATTTTTACCCAATTAAAGGTACCCTCACCAGGCTGGGTTGATCCCGGAGAGCTCCTGGACCAACAGGGCTGACTCGTGCTAGAGTAATAGAATAAATAATTATCTATCACAGCTGGATTCTAATTCGGATCCTTGGAAGTAGAAGCTGAGTACCTTACTACTGTACCATGCTGTTAACCTTATTATAGTGATGTTGATTATTTATTGTATTTAATCATAATTTGTTATTATTCTTACACCAAGTTGAACATTTAGTGTGTGTAGGCAAACACTGTGATACTGTCTCACTGAGGTAATACTTCTAATTCGACAGATATAATAATTTTTTTTTCCCATGATCTCTTGCTTTATATTTTGAAAATTACATTAACAACCAACCTATTTTAACAAGATTGGGAGACTCAATTTCCATTCTGTGGAACTGTCACGAAATAAAACTGGACCCACCTAGGCTGGAATTGAACCGGCACCGTTGCAGAGATGTGGTTGATAAGGTGACATAAATAAAGGTGGGAATAAATCCTACTTTGAATATATATACGGAATCCCAAAAACATTTTGTGTAATTCTAGTATTTATCGCCTTTTGTATCCTAATCAAACTTTAGTATTAAGAACTCAACTAACACAACTCAGTTGGCATCAGAACGCCATTCTTATTAACACTGACGAAGTCCTGCGAAGTGGGGTGAAACTTTGGTTAACAATTAATTGTTTTTCATTTGGCCAACTATCTTCTTTCAATATTAATCTTTTTCCATATGCATCCACAAAATGAACTCTTTTTTTTTGGTCCTGCTAGTTTATTTCTGTAATGTTAAAGTTTATTATTCCACAAACTGTGTTAACTTAACTCAAATTATTAATCATTCTATTTTTTTTTTGGACTAAAGTTTAAATAATTAAAAATTCAAATTTTTGAGTTTATACTAGATCGTAATATGTCGTTTTTCATAAGTAATGTTTCAGAGGACATTGGGTAAAGATAACATACTTATAACTGACACTGAAATAGAAACATGTCCAAACAACATTTAAACATGACATTATAAAAACAACTGCCCGCTTTACCCGTATAAATATAGAATGCTTTCACTGTCATTAGGATATGGCCGTTATCCAAGAATCCTGCACAAATTGTCCTTGGCGGTCCGTAAATTCACCCAAATTTATTTTTTTTTATTCATTAAAGCTTTCATGCATTCTCAGTTGTGATAAATAAATAAAACTTTTTTTTAAACAAGCCCAAAAAATTATATTATTATTTGATGGGGGACTAAGAGATATATTACGATTTTCAAGATACACTCATTTAATCAACCTTACATTAATTATTTCTAATGTACTAAGTAACGTGACGAACCACCCAAGTACGGTGAAACCTCACTTTACCGGCCCTCCGGATTTACTGCTAGTAAAAATGAAATAAGAAAAGTGCTGAGAAAGCTAAATGTTTGATAAAATATAAAAAATCACTTTGCAACTACTATTTAAAAATCTTAATTAATAGTATCATAATTATAAATTTAATCTCGTATAATACTTAAAGAAAAAATTTTATTTATTTTAAGTTGAGGTTAATAAATATAACTTCATCATGTTTTAATATTCCTTCTTACATGTAAGGTTTTGTACTACATTTTAATTTTTCATCCATTAAATATATAATTTTCTGGATAAACGGATTAAATTAGTATTGTAGATTTTTATTTTATACACTGTGGATATCTAAACAGGTTTTTTTAAAGACACAGGGATATAGAAATTGTATACAAACCGGCTCTCTACCTTACAGATAAGAGGAGTTCTACTATATTCAGAAAAAAAATCCATAAATAAATTTAAATTAAATATTTGAATTTAAATAATTCAGTTAAAAATATAAAATAATTTATCATTCTATGTTCAGGTTTTATTTAATTATTTTTTTTAGACTGTTGATGTGAGATGTGTTATCTGTGACCTTATTTTTAACTACCACGATGGTACTTGAAATGGCGGAGGATTAGCTAATTAGTTACTTACAAATTAAAAGAAACGACTTTTTTTTTTTGAATCTTTTTTTTTTTTAATTATTAATTTAATGTAATTTACAACTGTACAAAATAATACAATAGGTAAATATGTAGTATATTTCATATATACTTGAAAATCTTGGGAAGGAACCACCCATTGGTGGTACTTCAAACATTAATTTAAATTAGAAGGTCCCGTGGCCATCTTCTTTTCAGACGCCTCGGAGGATTATCAGGGATTGTTAAGGATGAAAGATTAAGAATTAATGGGTTAGGATGGTTAAGGAGTTTGAAATAAAAAGATGCATATCTGTTTTGGGTCAAATCTGCAACGAATGGGATGTTAAGGTCTTTGTGAATGAGTTTATTTGTGATGTAATAAGGAGCATCAAGGATTTTACGTAGGATTTTGGATTGTAACGATTGGATGCGGGAAGAATTTGATGGTTTGGAGGAGTCCCAGAGCTCAATTCCATATGTTTTGTGAATCTTAAATGATATTCTAATTTTGATTATTGTTCGTTTTTTAAAATATCTTTGTAGCTGTTAACTAAAACCGTAGTAAATCACTTATTCATGAAAAAGTTTTGGTTAAAACATTGTAAAGTAGAGCCAACTTGTGTCTAGCCTCCTGTGTTAACGTTGGCAATTATTGTCAAATATGGAGGCAGGCATTGAAAGCAAATGTTTGCCAAAGATCGTATATTGTAGCTCCACTTTAACATGAAAGACTTGGAATATACTAGACTTAAATTTACATTGAAGTGGCCATTAAAAAATTATTGGCAAATTTCCCCTAATTGTAATTAAAAGATTGTAAGTCGTAAAATAAAATATTATGGAATATTTTAACAATGATTATGCATTAAAGGTACAAGGTTTATCGATTTGCATAAAATTGTAGGCACTCCTTTCAAGTTGCGTAATTTGTGAGTAATTCAAATGATTACATTACACCTTGCGATGTGAAAATGCATTCAATTAGAAGGTACTTTTGCATCCATTATAAATTGAATTCCGTAAAAATCTGTAATACTTTTATTGTATTATTTAATTTATATGCTAGTAAATTATTTAAATTCTAATCATATTAGTTTTGTAATCAGGGAAAGCTGGGGTAAGATTTTTCACGACTATTGACGATCCTGATTTTAGTAGTATTTTGAATCTCATAAAATTGTATAGTTCTAGAGTGATTTGGTGATACCTACTTCAATAAAAAAACATATTTGTTGTGCTAAGGGCAACACCCCCTACCTTTATATTCCTATTTATAAGATATTTATCTAGTTATATATTATTTTAATATATTAGAATTTTGATTAAAATATTTAATTCTGATATCTGCTACGCCATTGGTTTCCTGTAAAAAGGATGAATAGAATAATTTTCAGGATAGTATATTTTGTACATTACCTAGTCTGTAAAATTCTTTATAGACAAAAACTTATTTTTAACAAAAACTTATATTTTTGATGATCTAGTGCGTCCATAATTGCGTTCCAAATAGTTAGAGTAATTGTTATCAATGACTTTTCTAGCAAATATCCAAAAATACATAGTCTATTGAAGTCCTCTATTTTACAGACCACTAATACATATAATTATTATGTATTAGATGATGAACCAGGCTGATCCCATAACAGGTCAATCCACCAATTCCTTCTATGTTTAACTTATATTTAGAGTCAATGGAACACGTTATTAGTATGTCCATTGGTGATTGGCAGGTGAAATCTTGACCCTGCCATCAATACAACTTCATTTTGCAGGACCATCAAAATTTTAGGCAATTATTTATTTTTATCCATGGTCAAATTCATTTTACATCTTAATGGTTTGTTATAATTTGTCTTTAATGAACGTATTTATTAAAAAATATTTTTAGCGGCCTCCTGGAAGATAAAGAAATAAATGAGGAGAAATATTGTAATATGTGAATATCAGAATTTTTTTTTTATTTAACCATGGGGCTTACATGGTTGATGTAGCGGTTACAATTTTTGTTTAGTTTAACAGTTGATTGTGGGGAGGAGGGGGTTAATCTCGTGTAAAGGATACCCCTAAGTAATTGCATCGCAATAAATATTGAATATATATATATATATATATATATATAGAGAGAGAGAGAGAGAGAGAGAATAGATAGATAAAAATAATAATTCTTGAGAAGAGAGAAAAAGAAATGTTAATAACAAAAAACAATGACATTTATAGATTTAATAAAATAAATAATAAATAATTGACTTGTAATAAGAAAAAAACTAAGAGAAAAAATAAATAAAACAGTAAAAATGTAAATAACAGAATAGTTAATTATAGATATTATAACAGAATGTCCTGCAGCAGCTCCAGCTTCAGTCTTCGTGATATGGTTGGGTTTCCCAAGTTGTAAGTTACTTCTCCTTTAACTGTCGGTAACTGGGAATGGAATTTCACGAACCATTTTTTGATTTATTCAATATCAGACGATTTAAGCTTTTTGTATTAGCGCAAATACTACTTTTAAAATTTATAATCTTGATATTTATTAAAGTTTAGTCTACTTAAAATTTTTAACATCATAAATTTTAAGTTAAATTATGCTTTAGAAGAACTAATGATCTTATTCTTGTGTTTTTTTGTTTCTCTTGAAAATACTTTTTACAGTTCTTCCAGATTGTTTACTATCCATTTTTTTCTATAATGTATAATTTTTAAACAATCTGCTTGCTCCATCCTTTAAATTTATTAACACCATTATATTCTATCCGGCAGGAATATTCTATGAAATATCTCCCCAGAATGTTAAAGAGGGTTGCATCCCCATCACTCCTGTTATTTTTTTAGGTGGAGGAAGCTAGGCCACCCTCAAACACTGAAGGAGAAGGTTGTTTGTTTTCGCTATCAAACTTAGGATATCTTAGAAAATAAATATTAGTTCGCTAAACTCTATTTTCATTCCTCCTTCTGGAACCAAAATATTTTACTGTCCGTGAAGGCCTTATATTCTCATTTTTAAATATTGAAAGATATATAGCGGAAAGGTTTGTATGATCTCTCTTAAGTCGTGTAATAACATATCGTAAGTAAGTAAAATTACTATTGTTTTGAATGATATCAATGTAATGCTTTCGTATTGCAAAAATTCTATCTATGCTCTATAACTAAGAGTGATTTTTTTTTTTTTTTATGATATACAATTTGTATTCAGAGTTACAAGTGAAAACAGCTTGTGCAACGATAAGCTTATTAAGATCTTCAATATAAGAAGTTTAATGTAATTTTTGTTTGATAATAAATTTTAATGTCATTACTATTATTAAAAAAAAAAAAAGCGACAATTACCAATCGTTCTAAAACAATAGCTCGATCATGAAATCACATATAAAAAACTTAATTAAAAAGTAAATAAATGATAATTTATAATTATTAAATAATAAATAATATTATAATAAATAATAATATAATACATATAAATAATTGACCGTATAATTTCAAATTATGAGGAAGATGGTCTGGATTGCGGTCAAAAGAAAACAAAATAGTTGACAACTATTTATTTTCCAACGTTTCGTCCCACTTTGTAGAGCTTCATCAAGGCTGTTCAAGTTGACAACTTGAATAGTCTATAAAGCTATCAATTTGACAGTCCTGGTAAACCTCTACAAAGTGGGGCGAAACGTCCAAAAATTAATAGTTGTTAACTATTTTAGTTTTCTTTTGACCGCAACCCTGACCATATTCTTCATAATAAAATAATTATTTCACTTTTATGAAATAAGTATAATTATTGAGTTATTATATATATATAATTATCAATTATAGAGATAATTGTTGAGTATTATTGAGTATTTATAGCCTTATTACTCATTGCTCTTGTGTATGACAGATCGTATGATTTCAATAAAAGTTAACAAAAATAACATTAATTGTTGAAAATTATAGAAGTACAAGTTTTAAAATGTTTACTCATAGATTTTTTAGGGGTTTTATTTAACTTTATTTCTTTTTTAAAAAGATATAGTATTTCTAAAATCATTTAATTTTCTTCTAGGGGGTAAGATAATTTATAAAAATATATTAAGTATTTTCTAAATGATATATCTTTCTTTGTTTTCATTCTTTCTAATGTTGACAATGTTTCGGGTTGTTTGTCGTATATCCTCTATCATCAGATTTATTTATTTCATAATTTTTATTCATTTTTTTACAAAAAAAAATGTCTCAAAATATTATAATAAATTCGAAGGCAAACTGTCATCGTAATTATCTACATTTTAATAAAACAGAACTTCCACCTGTACAGTTCACGGGCTGAGGACGCCAACGATGTTAACGTCTCACAAGTCTGTCAGACCGTATCAGAGGCCGTGTCTCAATCCGGAGATAAAACTAAGTGAGACATTTAAATTACAGCTGATATTAGGAGATTGTCAGATGAGGCAGATAACACGGGGCTAAGACCGCGTCCCTGTTCTACGCCGGCCTAAATAACGAATAAGAAATAAAATGAGACAGTGTTAGGACGAGCTCTATTAGGACCCTACAAAGGCCATAAATTCTGACCCTAAGTTCCAAGTCTCAGAGGAAGGGAGAGGGGGGTCCTTCACCGATTTATAGGCGACACAAAGAAGACTTATTCACCAATAGTGGTCCATAATAAATAGGAGGATGTGTCGTTCACTGATCAACGACTTCCGGTTAGGTCAGGTACCACAGGAGTATATTTATCTTTTTTTCGTGAAACAGTTTGTGTTTCGTTGTAAAATTTAATTTTAAATATGATAGGTAAATATGGGATTAATGTTAAATATCTTTCTAGCATTAAACTTAGGAAAATTGGATACATTTTTTATTATTGTTCATTCGTTCTCTTTTGTTTAACGGCGTAAAACTTCCTTGATTATCAATACTGTTTGTTTTTGTTTTGTGGTATAAAACATCATTGGTCGTTAATAACTTATTTAGTTTTTCATGCATTTATTTATTTTTCAATTTTATTATTATTTATTTTGTCTGTCCAGTAATTTATTTGAGTCAGTAAACCTTTTGATTTTAAAAACTGAAACACTAATTTCATTGTTTTATCATCATCTATAAGGGTTTGGAAATATCCGGGTTTAATCCAAAGCTAATGAGGTGTGATGTGAAATATGGGCATTCTTGGAAAACATGGCTAATTGTCAAATTTATGTTGCAAAACTGGCAGTTCGGAGGCGTTTCTTTTGAAATAAGATAGGAGTGGGTGAGCCTCGTGTGACTTATTCTCAGCCTGGACAGTACGACTTCCTCTCTACGGTATTTACGGCTGGAGGTACCCCAGGGCTTGACATCATTTATAATAACTTTTAGTTTACTCCTTAGGCTTTCATGGCTAATTTAGATCTTAAAATGGGGCTTGTTCGAAATGTTCCAGTCGGAATTCCTATTGCGGCGTTAGAATTTGAATTTTTATTATTGTGTTTAAATTTTACGTACAGATGGAACCTCCTTGATTTGTGTAATATAATTTTTAATAAATGTCTATGTAACTGTTGAAAAATCAATTATTTTGGACCGTAATTTGTTTCTAGGGTTCTAAGTCTAACATTATCAAATTAACTTTAAGATTATCAACAATCTTATTAATAAGATAATTTATTTTCTATTAACGTAAACAGTAATTAATTGGAAATATTACGAACGTAAAAATTTCGAATTTGAGTTTTCTAGGTTTGTTTACTAATATTTTAAAGATTTGTTAGATTGTGGTTTGAATCATTCAATTGTATTCGTACAAAAATCAAAATACATAATAAAAAAAGTTAATTTTTTTTTTTTATAAAACTTAATATAATACTTAGAATTTTTATTGTTTTCTATTTTAAATTATTATTTTTTTGGCTTTGAACATAAATTTCAAAAATCTGGTTTAAATAAAAAAAAATATAACTCTTGCCTATGACTTTAGATTATAGAAGTAGAGCAGGGATCTTAAAAACGTTTCACTTAATTTATGAGAAACCTATTTTTCGACTTTTCACCTCTCCGATACCACTAAGCTGAAAAAATGGTTTATTTGTCAATTGAAAGTTTCTCCTCTAGTTCTCAACCAGCTGTTTTTGGATTTTCTTTAACTTAGATTCCCAGATAGTATTCATCTAAAAGTCTTTTACGAACTTCTTTGTCTGACACATCTCTCATCGAATGTTTCGTGAACTCATTGATACGCTCTGGATTCTACTAATCTGTTTCGCGGTTCCAATGAGTTACAATGTTTATGGGAAAACCAAACTGCAATTCCATGAGAGATAATCTTTTGTGGTAATAAATATATAAAATTTATTTTATTTAAAAATATTGTTTAATTATAGATGCTGTAGAGAGGAACGCAATATCCCCGAATCGTCCAAGATAAAAATAAATAAATTAGGTGACTTTATGTTTTGAATCTTGAAAGCAAGACTGGAGAATATTGAACTTAGTAGAAGAGAGAGAAACAAAATTAATGTTAACAGTTAATTGATAGAAACATCTTTAACTATTTATATATGTATGTTTAACTTATATAGACTTTCTGCCCTAAAATATATTAACTATTTTTTCAAAATCGAATAAATACCTGAAAGTCTCAATTTATTAAAAATATATAAATATTTATCCATTCAGTTAATCACTTATTTTAAACTTCTCCTTTATATATATTAGAAAAAATCGAATAAAATGCTATAGTAGTTTTGGTTTCCCTCAGGGAGAGTTTTTGGTTTAGTTACAGTGAATGGGTATTTTAGAGGTAGACATCTACTATTTTGTTATAATCTGTGTCTGAATAGTATGGCTCTCTTATATGGTAATATATATTTTCAAGTGTATAAGTTCAATAATGTTTGACAGAGACACTAATGTGCATAATGCCTTAATGGGTCAAAATTTGGCAACATAAAAAAAGTTTTTATTTTTAAATTTAGTATTTTTAAAAAAAACATATATATATTTAGAAATTGCAATGTAGACTAATATTTATAACATCTATAAAAAATTATTTATTTTATTCATAAAACATTTTACAAGTTTTTTCAATTTAAAAAAACAACATAAGAGAGCATCAATTTTTATTTATCTAAGAGCGTGGGAAAAGTAGTATAAATCACAAAATGGCCGAAATAGTTTATGTCTTATACATTTGGAATTTTAACTTATCCTATTTTCACCGCCCACCCTCCCAAGATAGTCCCTGTAACCTACTCAGAAAAACAAATGTTTTGAAGAATGAACAAAGTCCATTTGGACATGTTCTACAGCTAGTAAAACACTATCTCGGCCATTTTGTGACTTATACTACAATTACCATCCTTCCGAGATATAGAGAATTTATTCTAGCTACATGACATTTTTATTTTCCGTAATAGTACAGGTATAGATTTATGCGCGAGAGCAGTTTCTTTTGGAGCTCTGTTACCCAACAATTTGTTTTAGTATCAAAGACATAACTCAGAAGTAGGAGCACATCTTATACACTATCTCAAGTATAATGTTCTAAATATGTAAATAGAATGTTATGGATGTAGATCTATGTTAGAATTTTTTTTAAAGGAACCATAACTCTTCTCGTTTGACCTGCTCAGAGCAGTTATCTCGCCTATGAATTATGAAGTTAAAATTTCAATTTGATGTTGATTGTACATTTCTACGTTTATTTTGCAATACATTAGTTTGTTTATAGTTTAGTTGGAGACAGGAGATATTTGACGGGTCACAATTTGTTGCTACAAATCCTTACAAGAGCCGTTAAGACAGCTCTAGATTAATTTGGTTGTTACTTCTTTAATTGGGCTCTGGTTGAGGGGTCTCGCTCGTTAAGCTGAAGAATTAATGGAAATTTTTTTCTCTGGTGTTTCCCAAACGGAGGACATGACAGACCAGGATCGATATTACCTATCTATGTTATATAATTAAAGAAATATATATCTATTTAAGAAAAAAAAGTTACTTTGCGATGTTGCCTATAAAGAGAAACAATTTCCAAGAATAGATTCCAACTAAACTGTTCCTTATAAATTCTATGAACTGCAAATAAATAATATTTTATCTTAATGTAATTCAATTACAAAAAATTATAGTTCATTTTGTGTCTACTTAAAAAAAATTCGCGAAAATACCGGATTTAATCAAATCGTTATAGTAATAATGGTAAATTTTTAAATTAATTTCACTTTGAATTGAACAATAACTTGCCTATAGATTGGAAAGTTAAAAATGTCCTTTGCACATGTGTACTTTTATTTGAAAACAAAAATTTTATTGTTTGTTGAGTTTTTTTTTTGAAAACTAACTTTTTTAACCCCAGTCCGGATTACCGATGTTGCACTGTATTCGAAAATAACCAATACAATCAAATACAAAATTCTGCTAAAGATTAATTAAGGCTTATCTATTTTAAATTACATTAATAATTCAGTATATTTTTTATCAATTATTTAACACTTGACAACTAATCAGTAGTTACCACTAAATGTTAATGAGAAGTGAGATATTTACAGATAATAAATCTTTCAAGTAATTGAAAATCTGATGTCGCAAGTTGTTCGGGCGCCATGAGTTTGAGCCTCTCACTTCTAATATATCATTGTGGCATCTTTTGAATCGATGCTTTAAACTGTTAACAACAAAGAACCAGTTCAGAGAAAATAGGTGTCGTAAATTAAAGTCTATCATGGCCCTAGGGGATTTTTCATCTCTTAGCATATGTTTAATTTAACCCCTTTTGTAGGTATTTGGAATCGTGGAGGTATACGAAATATAGAAATGCGTTGTTGTTTACGACCGTATATTAAGATATAACAAGATGCCGCTTTGAATTCTCAGGTGTCTCTGTCGGAATTCTTGTATTTTTTATTTGGTATTCGATAAGTTTATAAACCGGTCACGTATATAAACCCCTAAGGGAACCGATGTCGATAACGCTTTTGGATTTATTTGCATACCAAAACCTATCTGAATGACAATACTCAAACTCTATAAAATAAAGAGACGAGTATTGGAATAAATAAAATACCACCATCGAGAAATTTAAAAAAAAACCTATAGTTCATTCTAAAGATTTTTAAAAAAGATTTATTTATCGATCCACAGCAATCCAGAAATCCATTGATAATCAGATACTATTATAATACATTTTTCATTGGATTTAATTCATCAATACTTAACCATTCCAATATTATTTAATTAATTGATAGAGGTAATGCATCCTAAACTCATTGAAGCTGGATTCGAACAGATGCAAAAGGTTCGATCTGGGCCTGTGGTGAGTGACTCAAAAAATTGCTGTTGCTTCCTTGTTATTCAGACTAGATTAGGTTCCTTAGTGTGAGTTAATAACTAAATTCAAACAAATTAATAATAATTATAATTACATTGCAACATTAAAAAGACTAATTAACTAATCTTGATTTTATTTATTTAGTCAACAATGTACAACGGTACATAGTGTACATGTACGTTCTGGAGGACAACGGCTTAAATGCTAGAACTGTGAAATTTTGAATTAATTTCCCAAAGTAAAACTAATGTTTGAATTTATATTATACAACTGAATATAATATATTAAAACGTAAATAAAATAAAATAATACTCATTATAATTAGCATTACTCATTTAATTATAAGTTTTACAAAAGTGCTTTTGGCGTAATGCCAAGGTTCTTCTGTACTAAAAATACTTAAGCATTTTTAAGAAGTAAGATGATATTATTTTATATTTAATTATATGGAGTTGAGCTCTGGGGCTCAACCAAACTACCAAATTCCTCCCGCATCCAATCCTTACAATCCAAATCCTACAAATTTCTATGGTTACGATATTGATTGTACCTCGTTTGAGTTTAAAATGATCGTGATTTGGAATAATAGATCGAGATTTATTCAGGCAACAGAATATAATCCTTTAGGCGTTGTAGAAGGGAATTAAGAGGATCACGTTCTGAATTAATGGAAAATGGATTAATTATTGACGCTTTTTGTAACCTGAATATCCTTGAAGCTCAATTAAAGCTGATTTTAGCTGAATAAAAAAAAAAAAAAAACAAACAGATAAATGATTCACTGAAATGAAATGTGAATGATGAGCGATATGAATTAAATGTGAATATGTGGTATAAGTCATTTATCCTTAAATCATTTTTTTGTTTAAATCAAATAAAATAATCAGTTTTAGAATAAAATTCAATTAGAATAATATGCAATTCAAAGTAGGTAGAATATAGTGGCAAATGTTTCTGATCATATGATTCGAATGATCAGATCATACTAGATTTTTGGGGCCGTTTAATCCAAATCAACAAAAATAAGTCATACTTTTATATTTCAAAAGATGGATCTAATGTTGGGAGGTAAATGTCAAAATCAACAGGAATCACTTAAACCGTGCATCTCGGTTGTTCGATCAAAATCGTCGAAAGAAAGGGGAGGGGGCACGTCTGCTAAAAATGAAAAAGGAAAACTTTTTATTCATGGAATATGGTCCGGGTGCGGTAAAAAAAAACTCAAATAGTAAATAATTATACTATTTTATTGAGCCAACGTTTCGCCCCACGTTACAGAGCTTCGTCAGGGCTAAAAAAGATACAAACACTATAGTTACAAAAAAGAAAAAAAGAAAAAACATAAGTATAAAATAACAGGAGTATAAAATGAAAAGTAAGATATAATAAGA
>NW_027111898.1:380975-407520 GCF_000696795.3 Halyomorpha halys
CATAAGTATAAAATAACAGGAGTATAAAATGAAAAGTAAGATATAATAAGAAAAATTAAAGGTTGTAAATAGTAAATGAAAAGGGTAATAGTAACAGATAGATAAGAGAAGAAATATTAAAGAAAGTACAAATAAAGAGATGAAAAAAGGAAAAAAAAAAATACAAATCAAACGATGAGACAGAATGCACACCTGTTTTGACGACAGTCAAAGACAAGTGACGGATTGTATTGGGAGGAGTGGGGATGGCAATTATGCCACAATAACGAAAATAATTTGTAAAGTAAACATAGTAAAACAGTATTTAAATTAGGTGAACAATAAATGGTAATATACATAATAGGGGGAGAAAAAAATATTAATTAATTAATTAATAATTATTAAAAAAAACAAAAGAAAAGTAAAGTATAAAAAAATGGGATACAATGTGTGTATGTGATTAAGAAACAAAATATACCAAATGAGTGGGGATACAGAAAAGTGTAAAATGTAATAGAAAATTAATAATACAGTAATTTTTAAAACTTTTTTTAAAAACTTTTTATTTATTATTTTTCAGTCACTTTTAGTGAGTTCTTAATTTATCACTGCTTACTCTTTATTTTTTATAGCCTTCAGCAATCATGAGAAAAAGACGAGATCGAGAGTTTTGGATGTATATAGTAAACAACAAACACGTTCCTTTTATTTCGATTAAAATATGTAATTAGTTCTGATTTTATCTTAATTGCTCATAGAATCGTCAACCTTCGCATTTCAGAAAGCCATTACACTTACGCGGGCGTTTAAAACTCCCTAGTCTGTGGATAGAGTGGATGAGTTATCTATGAATTAGTTGAACAGTTGATAGACACACTTGATTAACATAGGGACCAGTCACCTGCCCGGCTGTGAACTGTATGTCGGGTGGGCGTGATGAAACTATCGGAAGCGGTTATCTAAACTTTTAATTAATAGAAGAGATGTTTACATAACCCTATCCGTGCCACGTTTTAACAATACACATTTGATACCCCATAGCTCAGGAATACAGGCTGTGATTTAATAGCTAACAACTATAAACTATGTTCGACTATTAAATACTCCATCATAGGTGATGTAGACATTACAAAGTATGGATCAGCTACCATGTTAAACAAACTATTAAAGTCGTGACATAGTATTATTCTGTACAGTTATAAAGCATAATAGGTTCCCTGCATTCAGAAAAATGTCTTGGTTATGAACAGAATATAAATTGAATATAAAGTGGTTTTATATGTATTTGATTCTCCCCTAACAATAATAGTACCATTTACGGGCATATAGTCGGAAATTAAATACACCTAGTAAGTACTTTATGTTATTTATGTGAACCGACTTTTCGGCTTTTATGTCAGGTTTTCTCTATGCCTAGAAAAAGTAAGAAATTAGAATAATATAAGGTACGAAAAGTATAATTTTAACACAAGATAATATGACAAAACAAAAATAAATATAAAATAATAGAACACTTATGAAATTTAAGTCCATCGCCTTCTAAATATTTATCGATTAGTATTCATTATTATAACTATTAATATTTGTAAATAATTATTCATAATAATTATGAATTAAATTTTCATTTAACATTTATTGGATCTTTTGTCTTTTACTGAAGATTTCGGTGGAGGGGGCTCTTGAAGAGTCTAAATTATTTTTTTGATTTTTTTTCTAGCATCCTCTTCCATTCCTGACAATCCTCCGAGGCGCCTGAAAATAAGATGGCCATGAGACCTGCTAATGTAAAATGTTATTAGAGTGCTACCAATGGGTAGTTTCTTTACACGCCTGTAACACTCCATTTTAACTAATATCAACTTCACTGAACGTATTATATAATATACAGTTGTAAATTTCAGTAAAGATATTTAAAAAAAAATAGTTAAAAATGAAAATCTCTACCGCATCAAGTACAATCTCGGAGGGTTCCCGAATCCACAGGGTTGACTCACGGCTACAATATCCGAATACTTATCTGCTGAACCAAATCCGGGCCTATGGAATTGGTAACCCAGTGCCTTATTCATTGACCCACCCCGCTCACCTTGTTGATTAATTATTATTGATATTTTGAAATATATCGAACTCAGGTATTTGGTTAGTACCACTGTGCTTATTACTGATTTACCTTTACAATTGTTTTATTAATAAAATAAACCAATTTTAAACTATAAGTGTATAGAAGACATCATTTCAAAATAGAAATTTTAAAAATGACAAGTAAGTGGATGCAATGGTGAGTATGGGATAATTGTCCCGGGACTTTATACAAAATATAGAATAGTTTACATTCTATTTGGAAGTTTTTTCACCTCAACATTTTAAAAAATTGATATAATCAATTTAGGAAAGAATAAGTTGTAAGTAATTGGACTTAATAATCTACATTACATTTTTGAATTGATTAAACATATTTTTTTTTAAAACTTCCATAATTGATTTTAATTAATTAAATTATAAACAACGCAGATAGTCGCAGGGACCTATAAAAATCAAGCTCAGGATCGGTTAAACGCAAAACCTTGTCATTATGGCTTATCTAATTTATGTGCTTTATGTTCCATCAACTCGATGGAGTAAAACAAATTGGAAATGAGAAAAAAAAGTGGCCTTTTATTGACAATAAATCCTTAGGTTATCTCACAGCTATAAATAGCTCAACCCTGATAGATTTTTCCTGTAGAATTTATTTGATTTAGAATGATATTTATGAATGGGACAGCAAGATATCCGGGTGGGTTCATTGATACGGCGCACATTAGTTTAGAATTTTTATCCATAGAATTTTGTCTATCTTATTTATCCTTATTTTATTATTATTATTTAATTATTGGGTGATTAAAAAACAATACCTTGACTCTCTTAGGTAGCAGTGAATAATGTTCGCAATAAAATTAAGATTCAAAATATAAATATAATATCAATAGAGATAAATCATATCTCAATACTCTAAAAAATCCATAATTATTATTAATACAATGTAGTACGAATTATTATTTCATTGAATTTGTTTTCTTTTCAATTTTTGATTTGATTTTATTTCGCTGGCAAATAAGAATCATATTGGGTGTAGGGTCTATATCTTGAGGTTAATTTTGATGTCCTTAACATCCCATTCATCGCAGATTTGACCCAAAACAGATATGCGTCGTTTCATTCCAAACTCCTTAACCATCCTAACCCATTAATTCTTAATCTTTCATCCTTTACAATCCCTGATAATCCTCCGAGGCGTCTGAAAAGAAGATGGCCACGGGACCTTCTAATTTAAATTAATGTTTGAAATACCACCAGTGGGTGGTTCTTTCCCAAGATTTTAAAGCGTATATGAAACATACAACACATTTTATACAGTTGTAAATTACATTAAATAAATAATAAAAAAAAAAATTGATGTTAAGACCATCTCTAGATTCTCCTTCAGTATAACTATGGAATTAACTTTGGAATAGAGAATATTTTATGACATTTTATTTTAAAGAATCATACTTTTCAAAGGAAAATTTACATCCCAGGTTTACTAATGGATATAGTAAATAAATCACAGTATGACTATAATTATATGAAATTTTTTTTTTAATTTCTATTTTTTGTATTAAGTTGACAAATTGACTCTTGTAATTAAAAAAAAATATGATTTTTTTATATCGGATAATCTCCGTGGTTTGGAATAGAGATCACGAACTAAGTGGGTCTGATTTTAAAAATAGTTTTGCAAGCTAGAAAAGCTTTAAGTATTTTTATTATTTAAGCCATTGGAAAGTCTCTTGCACTGTTTATATTTCGTTTTCATTTAGCCCTGACGAAGCTCTGCAAAGTGGGGTGAAATGTTGATTATCATTAAATAGTTTTTTTTTATGTTGTACCTTTATTGGCCGCCACCCGTCCTATGTTCCTGTAGTCTATTTTATTTTATTTTATTTGTTATGACGAGGTTTGGAAAAAAATTGTTTTGTTTTTTTATGGCTCCTGAAAACTGTTGCTAAGTAGATCTGACCGTGTTTGTGAACTCATATATTTATATAGAATAGTGCATAAGTATGATTTACAGCCTTCATTTCCTTATGTTTTTGTAATGGAGAAGTAAAATGTGCTATCTCTTTTATTCATTTATTCTATGCGTTTTTTCGCTCTGGTTGTGCCAAAATTGGAAAACGTGGAATGGCTATCACTGTTATTTCCGAGACGTAAGACTTTTTATTGAAATCTTACATTAATAAACGTATAGTTGTTTTTTTTCTTTTGATTAGTTTTCATAAATTAATCTCTTTTACTTTGCCGGCAATCTGTTTTTTTAATAAGTCTGCTTGTTTGGAGAGTTGGCATGCATGGCATAGGACGAGATATATACATTGAGTATCGAGTATGTAAAATATACTAAAAAAAATAATAATAAATAAATGGCAAGGCTTTTCAGACAGATGAATCAATATATCAATATATAAAAGACACAACAAATCATTATAATGAGCGGCTAATTGCTTTGTTAATTAAGAACTCAAACAGCGCTTGGCGCTCTCCCATCCAGGCGATACTTCAGTGTCTCTTTTCTTCATCGTATTCCAAGGAGTCCTTGGGTGATTGCAAATTGAAATTCATGGAAACGGCGATCGAATGGCAATTACGATTCACCTTAAACATTGCCTCTTCCACAACCTGTAATAAATATACGTTCTTTCTTTCTTTTTGTTCATTTCTTTATTTTATCTTAGGAAAACCTACAAGGACCAAAGAGAGAAATGCTGAATCATCTTTTTCTCGTTTATTTTAAAAATTAACATTTGAAACATTGATACTGAAATAATTGTTAACGTTATTCGTTTCAAAAAGTACTGCATAAATTAGGAGTTTGTAAATAAAGATCAGTTTAAACATTATCTCATTAATGGCATTGTTCTAATTCGAATGTATTTTTTTAATGTATTTATTTTTATTTACAACCATATTAAAAGATATACAACAAGTAAATTTGCTGTTAGTGATAAAATGACATGATACAAAAATCTGGAGAACTACCCATTGATAGAACTCCAATAACATTCCTAGAGAAGATCTCGAGACCATCTTCCTTTCAGAAGTGTAAGAGGATTATTAGGTAATAAGGGAGAAGCCAGGTTAGAAACAAGTGGGTTTGGGTGGTTGGAAAGTTTATCATGGAAGGATTGATAGCTGGTTCGGGCCATATCGGCAACATATGGGACATTAAGGTCCTGATGTATGATTAGATTTGTAACAAAGTAAGGAGCTTGAAGGATTTTGGACTGTAAGGATTGGAATGGGGAGGAATTCGAAGGTTTAGTGGAGCCCCCGAGCTCAACTCTTTATGTCTAGATAAGCTTTATCATACTAATAATTTAAATATTTAAATAACTCGTCCACTTCTGTACTAATCGGATGAATGAAATATATCAATAAGGAAAACTGAAACTACGGATTACCTTTAGTTAGGAATATTCTCTTACCTTGGAGAGGAATGTAACTTAGACAGTTCCCTCTTCTTCAGTATGAGGGAGTTATGGAAATTTTATGTTACTATTACTTTTAACCTCTGAAAACATAATAGAAAACATTCTTCCATTCATTTCCTTTCTTTATCGTATATAGTCTTTAGGTTATCAATGGTTGAATATTATTGAGGCGTCTGATGCAGTCACATGAGTTTTCATTTTCCTCAGCTCCCGACTACGTTATTTTTCCTTCAAAGGAAAATATTCAATCCACGTTATAATTAATCGTTTACAATTAGTAGCAATGATTCCTGTTTATAAATAAAAAAATATTGTTTATGATACAAACTCAGCATCTACGGAGCACCTATGCTACTTTAGCTAACATTACACCAATTGTGAAGAAACTCCAATAGTTTCAGTGTATCCTGAAACGTATTGTGAAGCATTCTTCTTTACAAAGTGCCAAAACTGACACCCATACAATACTTGGACTGTCGACAGTGGCAGATTTTATTTCACAGTGGCACATCAAATTCTTTGTTAGCCTCCAACACTGCACTTATCCCACTTCTCCTGACATTAACGTCAACAGGGCAAACTCAAATTAACTGTCTGAGCTCGACTGCGGACTACTAACTTACAACTGAAAACAAGACAACTGGTTAAACCATTCATCATACAGCAACCACAAGACAGTTCTTCCCATCTATTGATAATTTCACAATTTTCCCACTAGTGAGCATAGATTTGGTGCACGCTCAAATAGACAGCAAATATTCTTATTCGCAGCATTAGAGAGATTCATTCATGCTGCCCAAATATATAAGGTTGCTACATCACACAGCATACTAATCAATCCGTAATCGGACATATATAAATTACATATAATTGCATGGTATAATAGAATAGAAAGAAAACTGTTTTTTCCTCTACAGTTTCCTTTTACAATCAATTTCAGTCTATACACCAAATACAAATATTTCAATTCATTCCTTTTTTTCTTCCCCTTTTCTGTTCCTTCATTTTTACCATTTCACAATTTTTAATTCAGCCGATCAAAAATTCACTCTCCCAAATTCACCCTTCTAGATCCTCTCCAGTGACCCGCTAAACAAATTCACTATTAGACGGCAATGTGGGATAAGACCATTAATAATCGTCACAACAGTAGATCAGTTTACCAAAAAAAACAACAAATAAATACATTTTACAAGAACTGGACAAACACATAGATTCAAAATATAATAAAAATCCGATTACAAGAAACACTTGAATGGATAAATAACTTTAAAAAAATAAAGAGTTTAAACCATGACTTGTCATTCACTTTTATATACTGTGGTACGATATCTGTCCTATAAATATTGTCATTTTTTCCCTTTCTGTTTATTATGCTTGTAGTTTTTGTTCACTTTTCTGTAATTAAAATAAATTTAATTATTTCTACAATACTTATGTGGTATTTTTAAAATATAGAAATGTTATATCTTGTATTGTGAAAGTTTTTATGCGAGTTCCGAAATCTTTAAATATATATAAAAGGGAATGGTCGAATCTTCGTCCACAAAAACTTTTGAATTACTGGACTTTGTTGTTTATTGGTGTTTTGGTGCAGTTTTAAGACTCCTAAACCATTGCCAAGTTCGGTGTAGATTTCATTTTCGTTCCTTAATGCATATATTGGTTTAATTAAATTTACCATATCATAATAATAATAAAGTATACGTAAATGATTTATTTTAATTTTTTTTTTAAATGAAGATTCTGAAGTTTTAACGTGATACAAAAATTTATAACAAACTGTCAATTATGTTCATTAAATCTATATACATCCTCAACTATAGCAATAGCGATCATTGTTGGTTCATCTAGTATTTAATAAAAGTGTAATATAAAAAAAGACTTTTTTAATAAAACATATGTTTATTTGTTTATGAAAAAGAGAAAAGTGTCGTGTAAACGTAGTGTTGTGACTTGACGTCTCATTTTTTTGAAAGGTAAAACTTTTTTCTATTTTCCGTTCAAGCTGTGTTGTGAAATTTGTCATAGGTTTGATGTGCGAACAAGAAAAAACCGTAATAAATTAATTATTTTTAAAACAAGACTGAATTAACATGGGAGTAGACGGCCTGGCCACCACATGCTGTTTGTTATAACTCATCTTCAGCAAGACATCTTCGACCTTGGCAATGATATTCTATTGCTGTTGCAGTATCCTTGACTCTGATTTGTCGGCTGTACGTAGATATGGATCTCTTACACAACTGCATACATTTGTTTGTTTTTAATAATATTTATAGTAATAACCTATTATAAGAAAAACGTACATATTCTCTATAACCATGATAATAAGGCTCAAATATGTTCTTAACTTTATAATTTATCACTCAAACTATTGCTTACTAATAGAAAATTACGATACATTCTTCACAATGAAGTATTAGTGTTTACGCAACAATAATAAAGGACGACCTTCGTCATAGAAATTCATGGGAGCAATCAGGACCTTGAATCGATCTCAATTATCCGAAACATATCGATGGTGTGATGTTTCAATCGACTCTCAGGCTATTTAACTGATGAGCTCGTTTGTTTCTATTCATAGCCGAGGCCTGATACACGTGTGACGGTTAGATATGATCGGTTTAGAAAAGTGGGTCCCAGACCCTATCTATAGGGAGCTTCTTTGGGAGGGCACAATGGATAGAAAGTCGCCCACTTTGAGGGACACACTTTTCGAAATCAAGGCTTAAGAAAATTTTCGCTTTTCCTGTGCGCCCTCCATCTCAGAAAAAAAAATACGAATGTGTCCTAGTTTCTTTTTTGTTATATATTTTTAAGTCATACTTGCCATTGATTTAATTAATTATTTGAGCAAAAAAGTCTGGATGGATGTCAAAAAAGGTTTTAGTCTAGTTTAATATCTATTTATTGATAGATTATGTTTCGACCCATACTGTGTCTTTGTGACGTTAGTTGAGACAGATTGTTTGGATCACAAATAATCGCACTCCGAGATACGGCCGAGGGGTACGAGATCGCACAGTGATACACGTAAGGGGGATAAGGGAATGTTTAAAGAAGGAAGAAACAAAGCAAAAATAATAAATAACAACATTCTTAAATTTGTCAAAACAGTGGTAGTGAAGCCTAATGCATTAGAACTGTATGCTAGTTTAAGCACTTTTTAAAAATTAAATATATACCACTCCAAACCCTGAAAGGTTAGGGGTGCAGTACTTTGTAAGGAAGTACTGTTTCTTAGAACAACGATTGTGCAAAGAGGTGTTTAGGTCAGAATCACGGTCGACCACCAGATTTTTCCCCAATGAGGGTACCCACTTTACGAGGCTGGATGGACCCCGGAGATCTCCCGAACACACACGGCTACAGTAAAACATTAAAAAAATCTGCCACAGCCGGATTCGAACCCGAGCCTTTGGAGTTTGTACCCCCTTAACAATTAGCTACTTACTCTTATGTTCAAGTTCTTTATTCGATCTAAATCCATTGGATTGTTTGTTATTATTTTTCAGCTCGAAAGCTACTTGGTATGGACAGGGCAATGAGAAGCCCTGTTGGAGACTAATAGCTTTGGATCAAACAATCTTTTTTCTGGTCCCTCTTTAAAATAATACATTTATAAAAATTAAAATTGATCACTTGATTATTGCAAAAGTAAGCTTCAAATAGAAAAAATAATTTAACATAGAAATACAAATGGAATGATCTGTTGAAACAATGGTTGAGTTATTGGCCTTATTGGGCTTTATATCATTATGAAGTACAAAGTAATATTAGTCGATATATATATATATATATATATATAAAGTATACAAATTAATTATACATATAAATATTTCATTAATAAACTAGTAGGTGTTGATCATCTATGTGTTTATTAAACTTGAAGCCATGAAGTTTGCCTATAATTATAAAATCTTTTAACGATATTCAGTTTATCCGTGAACGAAACCACCCCCAGTACTTGATCGTAAATTCTTCAATTGATAATACACCTACTAGAAACTTCCATTCGTTTGATTTCTGCAAATATACTAAAAAACTCACTATACTTCAACTACCAGATGCTCATCTATGTGACTATAATGTAATCGCGATCTTTTAAACTTGTCTCCACTAAACTATCAAATTTCTCCCATTTTCCTTTGGGAATCCAAATCCTTTTTAAAATACCAATACCCCACATTGAGTCACAAATAAAGTTATCCATAATGACTTTTACAAGTTTGGCAAGAAATGTATGTAAGAGATTACATAGCTCTAAAAATGTAATCGTTTTCTGTAAATCACATACAGAAGATCAATGAAACCTAAAAATGTTTTAACTTAGAAATATCTCAAAAATTTAAACAATTCAACAATAAAGATATTGTTAACTATTTTGGCCTCGTTTTATCTATGCGCATTCCTTCATTTTTGTAAAATGTTTTAATAATTCTGTATGGAAAACTTTTAACATTCCTTTTTCTTTTCTTTTTTTTCATTCTTATTTCACAAGATAATATTCAATTTACAGATACTGAATCAAGATAAGTGTATAAGAAGTCCAAGATAATAGAATCTAGTGGTGTAGCACACTCACTAACACCATTGCCTGGGGGCCACACATGATCTTGACAACCCCCACTTACTTCACATTTAATTATCTATTTACTAAACAAGGAGCCTTGTGAGACGCCGGGCCCTCCGGGAGGAGAAAGCCACCCTGTTCTAACACTTCGAAACAGTCCCTACGTGGGAATTAAATACTTACTGCTCAAGTACTTTCAAAGTTATTTTATAACTAGAAATGGAGGAAGTATGGTACTTGTGTACGATGCGGGTGATTCGTACTTGAATTGGTGCATAATGGATTGTACGATTATGTGCTAAGCTAGAAACTCTCCAAATGCACAATAGTGCTGATTTAATCTATTCTCTCTCAGCCTATTCCGTAGGTTTTTATCGATTGCTTTTTTTCAAACGATTTTAGGACATGAACTTGTAAAAATTATTCATATTTTAGAGGACAATTTTACAAGATTTTATCATACATTTTTTAATAGAATTTTTTCTGAGTCATTGGTCAAAAGTTGTGTAAGTCATTCTGTTCCCTTTAAATTCATTTTTATACAAAAATAAATATCTCTTTAGTTACTGAGTGAATTAACTTTAAATGTTTCTAAATATGTGGGATATCCTTAAGACCAATTAGATAGAGAAAAGGCTACTATTTCTTACTAAAAGCATTATAGAACCACCTAAAGTTATTATTTTTTTATTTTGTAATATTACATTCTATCTTATATTTATGTACAATGTTAACAAGAATCATAGAGCTCATTCACACCTTATTTACAAATAAATAAATTAAATGACAACATAATAAGAAACAGAAGAGAAAAATATATATTAATAAATAAAAAATAAAAGAAATATGTAAAAAAACATGTTTAAACTTAAAGTAATTTCTTAAACACAATCATTCCTATTTACATTAGTCAGCTTACAATAATACAATTCAACATGGGGATCTCCAAACCGAACTTTTCTCCCCACTTATGGAGGAATGATCAGGACTCCAGAAGATCCCGGAACTTTGATAGCTCTCAGACCTAATACAAAACCAGAGTTTTGTATATCTCAAAACTCTAAATTTTACCTACACCACTTTTGCCCACAACGACTCATATAATGCATATCATAGCGTTTTAATAATGTGCAGACATTTTAAAAGTTAGCCGTATTTAACGCGAATGGTTGCTGAATGTTGTTTACTGAAGAAGGAGCAATTTTATGTACTTCTTGATTATTGAAATAAACAAGTACCCAAGTGTGAAGTGTACTAATATCTATCGGCTATAAAGGTAATTTATTTTCCAGGAAGGGGGCATTGTCGCACGTCTTTCTTAATTTCATTGAGGTTTTTCATTCAATATAATCTTCTTGAACATCATGCCATTTTTTCTCCGTACAATTTACCTACCGACAATTTTCCCCATTTTAAGCAATTTTTTTTTTCTCTTGCTCTTCTAAAGCTTCATTGTGCTTCAACATTTTATCTATGAAAAACGGATTAAGTACCCGTAATTTCGTGGATCGCCCAGGGGTCTGTCGAACCCGCCTCGGGTGTCGGTAGTAGTGTTATGCTGAATTATCATTCTTGCAGCTTCAAAAAGCCCCTGATGGCTCAAGTCTTGACAAAGGGAAAACAGGGGAACAAAGAAGCCCAGCAGAAGTATAAAAGAAATAAGAAGAGACGTTACATTCGGAACGAATTTCGTTTAAGGGTACCGCATCGCAGCCTTGGGAGTCCTCCGAGCTCTTGAGGATAAAACACTGCAAGCCATTGTTAACAATTGAATTGAACCGACTTACCAGTGGGTCCGGGGATATTAACTCAAATATTTTTGTTATAGAAGAATAACAACTAGCTTTGATTTATTCATATATTTACTTCCAACTGGTTACGTTTTCTTTCTGCAGAAATTATAATAATATAACAAGAAACAATAGTGCTTTTATTATTTTTATGGCCTTTCTCAACTTTTTAATATTCTTTATTTATTAGTTCATTAATTTCTTGTTTGGGAATTAAGTTAAAATTGAATTTATGGCACTACAACCCATGGTCAGAGGTGCTTTGTGTAGAAGTACTTTGTATGAACTACTTTTACTAGATCAACTGTTGTGCAAGGAGATGAATTCGTCTGAATCACGCTTCACGGCTAGATTTTTATCTCATTAATTGTACCCCCTTTATGAGGCTGGGTGGATCCCGGAGGGCTGCGAAACCCACAGGGTTTACTCACGGCAATAGTAAACCAGTAATCTGCTGCAAGCTGGATTTGAACCCGATTCCTTAGAGTCAGTAGCACTGTGCCTTACCACTGAGCTACCCGCTCCCTGTTTAAGAATAGGTAAGTAATTTAAAAAATAAACTTCTTTCGATCTTTTCTCTTAACTCTCTTTATTTTCGTTTAATGATTTATAATATGATTGTTTGAGAGTGGGTTTATTTCATTATTAACATAACACAATTTTGATCCATATTACTCTCAACTTTTTTTTCTCTTTTTGAGAATAAAAGTTGAGAATAATATGGATCAGCATTGTGTGTGTTAATAATTTCTTAATTTTCCTCCAATATTTCTGTTATTATTGAATTAGTATACCATTTAAAATTTTCAATCACAGGCTTTATATCCAAGTTGATTCTCCTTTAAAAAAATATATTGATCAATTACTCTTTTATTTGTGACCTAAACTATTTAAGACACCTCTCCGAATGAAACTGGGTAATAAGACAAAAATTATTATAATATTATAAAAAAAATTACTACGAAAATGTGTACTCAAGGAATTCTCGAGGGATTAAAGAATTCGTGATAACGAATCTAAACTTTATTTATCAACTTTTTGATAACAAATATATTAGTTATATCATAAAAAAGTGGCTAAAATCTGAGATAATATAATGGTTAAAATTGATATTCGTTATTCACTCCTCAAGAATTCGTAAAATACAAGTTTTTGTGACAAAATGGAAATTTATTGTTTGAAATTTTCGCCCTCGATGGTGATAAGTGAAAGTTGTGTGATGCGCTGACTGCACCAGATTTTTATTTCCTGGAAATATTAAAATCGATTTTTTACACCTAGTTGCCAATCCATTTATCTGTGATTTTTGTCAATGATATATAAATATATATTTCAGTGATAGTTGTATATGTTTAACTCATAGAAGAAACTTCAGACTTGATGTGCAGTAAAATGAGTTGTAGATGCTTTGCGTTCTAGGACGGTTGTTAAAGCCGACAGGTTATCTTTCTCGCCCTAGATGGTCGAGTTTCTAACCAACGCCATTCACGGTGAAAGTCTTGCAAATGAGAACGTTAATGTTGAGTACCGAAGGTCTAAGCTCAGCGATTAGCCACATCATTCTTGCAATGTAACGACTTAAAACATTTCAGTGGCGTTAAATGATTTCACCAACACTCACAACTGTTTTCAGATAATTACACTAATTTACTTCTTCTTGTCTCTGTAATGGTTTCCTTTATCAACTTGAGACGTTACTGTTTTTGAAAAATTGTAGTAGGAATGTTTTATACTTTAATCTTTGTATCAATGCCAAAGGATTTCTCTGTATACAACGCAGACAATAGGTTCCGATGAATACATTTAAGAAAAAATGTTCGCCTTCAAAAACAGTTTTTTATTATTTTGGGTACTCTTTTATGATCCAGTCTGGTATCCGGGACTGCTTTACTAACTCCGTGAATTCCTTCCTCCTACATACTTTCTCATCTTCCGTTCCTTTCTCACTGATAAATTATTCGAAGTAACAACAATGGTTCCTAGTTATCCCTCTTCTCTCAGCCCGCTGGTGTTCCTCAAGATAGTATCCTCGGTCCCACACAGTACAGTCTATACAACTGACATCTCAACCAATCCTAACACTATCCTCATCACGTATGCCAATGACACATGTTTGCTTGCAGTTAATAATAACTCTTTGATTGCATCCAAAACTCTCTAGTCCCATATCACAACACTCGAAGAATGGTGCCAAAAGTGGAGTATAAAAATAAATCCTATCAAATCACCTTTACTCTTCGTCGTAAACCTGCCGACTGCTCTACAGTACTTTAATAATTTTGCTCTTACCCCTGTTATTTTTTATTATTATTTTATTTTTTTTATTTTCTCACACCTCTAATTGTTTTGCTTTATTTTCTTTGTTTATATATGTATATAATTGTCTATATATTATCTTCTCTAAAAATTTTTAATTACAAATATTCAATAATAATGCAATTTCGTATGCATATAATATGCTTTTTGCATGGTATATTCACAAATTATGTAAAATATACGCCTCTTCTGAAGGAATTACCTACGGAGAAGAGAATAAAATACATTTCGTAAAGGAGACGCAGTATTTCTCTTTGTGATTCCGATGCAGGTCTTACTGGTGTTTTATGTAATGCATTCGTGTGTGGTGAAAGTATTTTTTGCAAAGCTCAAAGTTCACTCATTCTTAAACTCTATCGAAAAGGTCTATCTAGAATAAAAGAGTTGATAGTTGGAGCCTAAAAAACAAAAAACAATTATTTGATTTGAATACTGGGTGAGTTAACTTTAAATGCTTTGGACTGTCTAGGTGTAATAGAGAAATCGATCATTTACCATCTAAATCATGTTGAATATCACAGAACTCCAGTTTTGACTTACGTTTACATTCAACGGCTCATATATCAAATTATCATTTTATACATAAAAGTTTCAAATAATATGTAAATATTACGTTTACGCATATTTTTTTTTTTTTAATATACCCAAAAACAACTCAGAGTGCTTTAAATTTGTAAATTTTAATTTTTTTTTTTAATGGGAAGGAACAACATCGTTGTTTTTTCACTAGCCATCTATTTTTATGAACATCTGTCGTTTTCTCTCCTACAATCAAAAAACGTATAAACCCAACTGCGAACGTGGTAGCCACCAATTTGTTGGACTTTTTATTTCACATTAGTGTCTTGTATACAAATATTTCATATATAGTTTAAATAGTCAATTTTAAATTTAATCCAAAATCCCATTAATATCTGAGATAAGATCGGTATTTAACATATAATGACTCGAACGCGCCTACAGATGTTCTCGTAGTCACAGATTTACAAAACATGACGTATCATATTAATCTCCAAGGTTCTTCCATCATGTAACATTCAGACGTAATTAAAAACACTTAATAAAAACACACCATTTTAGTTCCGATATAAATGATCAGCATATGTTGTTCGTTTATCTATTTTTTTTTCATTTATTTTTCTATAAAGATTGTTAACATATGATGTTGAACTTTAATGAATGAAGACACCCTTCGTGATCTTATATTATACACTATTGTTTCGAGAGTTATTTTTACCACATTGGGGTATTTATAATTTTAGTCATCAATACTTATTACCATGTAAAAATATCTTGTTTATAACTTGATGTATGTCGTTCAGAAATTATCTTTTTGAGAAAAAAAAATTAATTTTATTGTTCCCAAATTTTAAAAAAATTTCTTTATTGATACTTAAAACTGTACATTTAGTAAAGTTGATCTCAGTTAAAATGGAGTGACAAAAGGCGTGTAGAAAAGCTACCCATTGGTAGCACTCAAATAACGTTTTACGTTAGCAAGTCTCGTGGCCATTTTCTTTTCAGGCACTTCTAGGATTGTCAGGAATGGAAGCAAGTTTAGAAACTATTGGGTTTGGGTGGTTAGGAAGTTTATATTGAAAGGAATGATATCTGGTTCGAGCTAGATCGGTTACACATGGAACATTAAGGTCTTTATAAATGATTTAATAAAGATATGTGACAAAGTAAGGAGCATTGAGGATTTTTGATTGTAAGGATTGGATACGCGCAAAAAATTTAAATTGATAAATTTTATTATCTATAAACTCTGCAAATTTTTACATATCTAGGTCATCAGATATTTTTTTCTTAATACCGCACTATACATTTCGATTAGCGAATTTCACTGAAAAATAATAATTATTATAATCAAGGAAAATTATTTCTCAAATCTGACTTTTTTTTTAAAATTAATTTCAATCTAATAAATATTTTTTAGTGTTTAAATAGAACGTAAGGAGTTTTAAGTATCTCTATATGCTTTTACTTCCTCACAACCTAAGGTACGAATTTGTTTCCATACTGAAAACGAAAAAAACATTTGTACTCAGAATCGTCAATTTTTACACACATATTTGGTTTTAGCCATCAAGAATCAAATTTGAGTTCCAGGTCTGTGTGTAGACATATTTGAAAGGTTGAAGTTTTGATTGGATTAGTATCTAGTATTCGAAAGCATTCGTCAGTGAATAGTGAGTTAGGTCTTACAGTGTTGCAATTTCTCAAGCCGCCTTATTTCGTGCTCGCTATTTTTGGGGTCGATATGGAAATTTAAAATGGCAGGTGTATACATATTATGATAAAGATTTGAGATAAATTCTAATCTTAAACTTTCATTTTTGAACCACAGGCATATTTTTGGCTCGAGCTTTTTTAACAGGAATCGTTTCATTTTATGTCCCATATAATTTTTTCTACAAGTTTTTTACCCAACCATTTTCAAATGGGAACTTTTGAAGTTTACATTACAGTGCTACCGCGCCTGACTAACTGGGTGGCCTCAATTCGAGGGGAAATTTTTTTGAATTGATATTGATTGTTAAGAGTCAATTTGTCGAGGCTAATAGATCGAATTGTCGGATGGAGTGTATCATGGTGTCTGGTGATTGGTCGTGTTTATTAATTGATCGATGGGTTCATTCAGCCTTTGTTATGTTATTAGTCATTATTGGATCTTGCGAAAGGAAGACACATATTTACTTGTTATATGGTGGTTGCAATCTATCTGACGGACAGAATAAATATTTTTAATCAATAGTAAATTGTTAAAACTATCAATCTAATTCATGTTAATGATAAAAACACTATCCTGTGCTGAAGATAAGAAAAAAATACATTTTCTCATTATTTTCTACAAATTTGTTGAAAAATAAATTAAAAATTAAGTAATAAATTTTTGGATTGTAAATAGAAAATAATTTAATTTAGTGAGTGCAGAGAAATTTATCTTTATGATAACTATAGAGCTCGTGTGAACACTCACACATTAGCACTAACCAATGCCTAACTTTCTTTGACAAATACGGAAAGCTATTTCATGTTGAGGAATGCGGACAGGGAAACTCATAGGGAATCAAGATATCGACAGAGCTGTATGAAAACCGTATGAGAAGACGAGATTAAATCATACGGAAGACAGCTGGGTTCAGTTTGGAAGTGGAGACCGGGGGCCACCAAAGGAGCCCGTTGTGACATCAATTCCATAAACCTAGAATGGAAGTGCCTGGCTCCAGAGGAGGAATCTTAAAGAGTCTGGAGTCTGAAGAGGGTTCGTAGATAGAGTTTTATCTATGGCTCATGGCAGCACTAACACCATCTCTGACCCAAATTACATAGTTTTAGAGTGTTTTGATAATAAAGAATGCCTGACTAATGGCGGCATGGGGGTTCCTAGTCTTCTCTCGTTGTACTAATTTCAAATTTATATTGGGTAAAGTGTACTATCAAAATTTATATTCAGGTGTGATTAAGTATGATTAAAAAGTAATAGAAAGTATTGATAGATAAAACCTTTCGAAAAAAACAAAAAACAAGTCTCTGCATATTTAATTTATGTTTTCAATCTTCATTATTACGACATGTATTATTATTTTATTTTTGTGATCGGTTTTCTGAAGATTGGTAAGATGATGATTAAGTATTTCTACTATTCCTGACACATTTAACTATTTTAGTATTTCTCATCAAATTCCTCCCGAATCCAATCCTTACAGTCCAAAATCCTTCGTAAAATCTTTATTGCTCCTTAGTTTGTCACAAATCATGTCATCCATCAGGACCTGAATGTCCCATAACTTGCCGATTTGGCTAAAACCAGATACCATTCCTTCCATGATAAACTTCTCAACCACCCAAATCCACTTGTTTCTAACCTGGCTTCTCCTTCATTACCTAATAATCCTTCTAGGCGTCTGAAAAGAAGATGGCCTCAAGATCTTCTCCTCTAGAAATGTTATTGGAGTTCTATCAATGGTTAGATTCTCCATGTTTGTATCACGTCACTATGTCACTTACAGCAAATTTACTTGTTGTATATATTTTTGAGGTCTGTGAAGATTGTCCGCATTTCAATATCATAATTTATACTTTAAACTGTGCTTAAAAAAATAATATCTATCAAAAATAAAGAAAACTTGAAAAGTTTTTTAATTTCAATGGGCGTGTCTAAAATTTTGACACTGAGTGTAGATATGATATATATTAATTATTATTAGTATTATTAAAAAGACTCCGACTCAGATAATTTGAGGTATGTGGTATTTGCTTCTTTGCGATATTTATATCACAGTCTTGCAAACCATAAGTGATAATGAATTATAATACATTCTGTTTTACCTTACTTTAATTTAATGAATAGATGTCAATTAGATAATAACAGCAACTTTGCCAGTGTTTGATTCCGTTTAATTGCGGTTACCTGTACAGCTGCTGTTTACATAACGTGAAGGTCGGATGACACATATTTAGGGATTTCGGCTCACATCATCGGAAGAGCGTTTATCTGCTAATCAGCGGATCGCTGTATAACCAACGGAAGAGGACGTGGTTGGTTCAGTGGGCCATTGGGTGACTCCCTTCGTCGGGAATCCCTCGGTCACGGTCAGAGTCCATTGTCAGGTTAAATGGCTATTAAAAATTGTGACAGATGACGCCGAAGAGGAAAATTAACATAATGGGGAAAACTGTTCTGTTTGAAATTAAGGAGGCATCTTTGAGGAAGTTGAAATTGATTGTAATGGGGATTGAAATGGATTAGTAGATATCTTATGGAAATCCTTGGTTATCAGTTCGGTGAATTTTATAGCAGAACCTCCTTTTTCCTTAGAGGATAAATAAAATTGTAAGGAATTCTCCCAAGAAATATAACTAAAAAATAATAATCTTCCATGTGACTACCTTTTAAACATCAAGTAACTTGTTAAATAAAAAAAAATTCAAACATCAAACCCTCAAAATGAAATCGTATCAAAATAAAAAACCAATTGTATCTGTCTAAAATCCTTTGAGCAATAGTCCGAATTTTGGAATTAACTAACAGTGTCTACCATTACTCCAAAATCTATTCCTATTTTATTTATATCTCATTATTTCAATTTTCTTAATTGAACTAACCATTAATAAAATCCTCCTAATCCTGCAGCATAATCCCTATCCAACTCCATGCTTCTCTATAATATTCTTCGTAGATTAAAACTGTAATAGCCTGGAGAACTTTAGTAAATATGTGTGCTTCTCTCTCAAACCTCCTATATTGGAGTTTCCGAGAGTAGGTCGAAGATTTCTGAAGTTCGGCTCTATTTTTTCCTCAATGTGGAGGACATGCTTTGATCAAAATCTCTAGGCTGGGTGTAATAACTATGGTAATTATTTTTGGGAAGGTAACCACACCATTTTTATGCTAGTTAAACCAGGAACCATTGCTTTATATCCTACACTCGCAGTTTTCGTTGTCAAATCCAAAAAATGTTGGAGCAGTAGACTACGCAAACAGATTTATTTTTTTATTAATGCGAATTTTGGATCCCTTGTATCTAGAAACGTAAAACAGCAAACTATCTATCATTTAAAACTGAAGAGACAAAAGAAAATGTTAAAATTAACGAGAGTGAGTAAGGACAAAAGTAAGGACGAAAAAAATCAGTTAAGAGAGAGTTTTATTTCAAGTATTGAAATTGTTTGAAATTGTTAAAAGCTAATTGTTTTAAAAATCTTCCTCTAAAGTGTCTTTAATTGTTAATGTCATTTGACATCATTCACAATTTCACATATTTCCTATTAATAATTAATAAATAAATATAAACTAAGAAAGGAGTTGATGATAAACCTTAGGAGATAAGTGGAAAAACATTTTTTTTTAGGTTGAAATAAAACATAATAAAAAAATAGAACGTAAAATAAAAAACATTTTTGTCAATCATTTATCCTTATATAAATTTTTCTCTTCTAGTACTGCTAGTAGATCTCCTCTTTTTTGTTTAAGTATAATATTAGATGTTTTAAATTAATTAATTATGAAATTTTAGGTTGTTTAAAAAAAATATTAATTCTAAATTGAATTCTAAATAATAAATAAATAAAAATATTAATTCTAAATAATTGGAGAAATTTGTTGGGGGATGCGGTCAGCAAAGAACAACAGGAATAAACAAAACCATATTTGTTTATTTATATTGTTCTTTGCTGAGCGAATCCTACCCCCCCCCCCCCCCCGACAAACTTCTCCAATCATTAATCTACGGTCAACTATCTACACCTCATTAAGTCGATTAAATTTATTTCCTGTTTTTATTTTTTCGTTTGCTTAAGTTAAATATGATTTTGAGCAGTTTTCATATCTTTTTACGTATGTCTGCCGATATATCTAAATATTTTTGTGATCACCAATATAATACAGATCTTAAAAAAAACTTAAGAACCTTTGGAACCCTCCAAAGAATACAAAGATATGTTTACTTCAGTTGCAAGTCAGTTAGAAGTCAAATGTAAATCTGTTGTGACCATGAGGGATGTGTGTCCAGACAGTAGTCTCGCAGACTGTGAAAGGTTTTTTCTCGACTATCTGGCATGGAAATGTCGTTGTAAAAGAACACATGTGAGGTCTTTATTGCTTTGTTCCTCGGAGTTCCCATGATGGCAAGACGCCTACCGTCCGTTTCACACAATTATTTTGTTTTATGTGTGAAACTTTACACATTTTAAAGAAATGAAACCGATCCACACACATTATAAATTAAAATATGAATCAGCAAAAATTAAAAATGTTTATAAATAATGCTTATATTAAATAATTTAATTTGGACAGTTTTAGATGTGAAAAAGTTAAATTTAAATTGTTTTATTTTACATCATCAGTAATGCTGAGTAATGATTTGATTTGTTAAAACAATAAGATTGTTCATTTATAAGTAAAAAAATTATAAATAAAAAAATACTTTTTTTATGGATTTATTTAAAATGTGGTAAAAAAAAATTTATTTCACTAACAAAATTTGTATTATACATATTTCTACTTATTGTTTAGTTAGTTTTACAGAATCAAATGATTTATATAATAATAATAATAATTTATTTATTTATGGGGCAACCTCCGCACAAATTGAGTTAGTCTGTGTAATACATAAAATAGATAATTAATCGCAGTAATTTTACAAAAATGAGGAGTTAAAGATCGTTTATATAAACTAATAACTAACAATACACACAAGCTGGGCTATCCACATTTGTTAGAATAAAACAAAAACGTCACTTCATATTTAATAATATTGAAAAACAAAAAAGAAAACAGAACAAAAACTATACCTCCTATTGGGGCGATAGGTGTCCAGCTCTAAGCAAAAGGTTTTGGGTTACATATATAAAAAACAGCTTAAGATCCAATCCTGAGGGTACAGACAGAAATTCATACAACTGATTTCGGCTAATATATCTTAGTTTCGGCATATCGGATTCGGTTCTCATGATATGCGGGGCAATTTATCAAAAAATGGAAACAATCCTCCAGGACAAAGCTTCTGTAGGTCCAAAGTATATTTGTGAGGACCGACCCTTAGAGTAATTGCATATTTACTGGAGAGTCGTTGTTGGGCAATTATTCTCAAGAGAGTTATAGGACAACTTATTTTTAGGTAGCTTTGAGGAGCATCCGTTTTTATGAAGACCCTACCGTACCACGAGTAATGTGTCGTTTCTCATAATAACAAGAGGTCTTTATCCTTGACGAATTCCCTGTATCTACCTAAAGTCTCCCCCATTCTAATTTTGATACTTGCCGGATCATTAAGTAGTATCGGGTCAAACATTCCGAAGCTCTCCAATATTTTTCTGATCTGCGTTACCCAATTATATTGCAGAAACATGGTTGTTACTGCCTAGCTGCAGTAGGTTTAAATAGCATTGTTTCACGAAGCGAGTACTACTCATGTTAAGTATTTTTATTAGCCAGGACAGAGTTTGCTTTTAAACTTGATATCCCACAGGAATGGGTGCCACTTTTAGTCTTACCATAAAGTGTGGGGTGTTTCGTTGCAAACACAGTTATATAATAGATATCATATATTTCTAATTCCAACAAAATGTATTATTAACATTTACTGTTAGCATGGAATAATATTACTATGGAATTAGATTACAAGATATCGAAACTGTGTAAACATTTCCACTTTGGATTTTCACGGTGATTACAACAACTTACCTATAGATTAGCAAGACAGATTTATTCAGTAATTTCATTTTAAGAAATATTTAACGTATTAATTCTAAATCCATCTCTGTTTTGTTTTTTATAATTTATAAACTATAGTTAATAATAATGTAAAGAATAAAGGTTGATGGAAGTAATATTGTTAGATTATGATTGTCTAATAATAATTTATTTGGCTTCTTATACATTTGATTGAAGCCCTAGGATCAAAAACAAAAACCAGCTGGCTTTTGAATGACATGTTATTAACTTACAAAATGATGGTTACTTTTTTTTAAAGAAGGGACTCATAATATATAAGGTGCTTTGGTTTAATTGAATTTTTTTAACCAATAATTTATTTAAATACCATTATTTTTCATTCATGTAGACGTCATGAAGAACCGGTTTTGAATTAAAGAAAAACGGTTCTTCGGAATTCACTTAACGTTTAGATATAAATAACAAAGATAGAATATCAAAAGAATTAATGAATGTTTTCCTTTAAAACTATATATTAGTGAGCGAAATTTTAATAATTAATATTGAGTTATGAAGTATTTTTTTTTTGTACTTAATAATTTTTATAGTCAATATTATATAAATTTTCACAAATAATGTGAACATTGTTTTGTTTATTTTTCTGCAAATTTATTTATCCACTGATGTTTTTTTTCAATTTATTTATTTACTTAACACTCAATTCGACCAATTTTCTTTAATAATATTAATATTGCTTTAAAATACAATAATTTTAATTGTGTATTTTTTTTCCTCTTATATTAATCTAATAGCTTGATTAGCTTCTCTCGCATACATTTTAGATGGTAGAAACACCATTACACATAGTTTTTATAAATTCAGATTCGAGTAAAGTGGAACGTTCCAAAATAAGCAATCAAAGTTTTCAAAAATAAATTATGAACAATTCCATTTAGAACAATGTGCCCTCTTTCCAATACCCCGTCTTCTTTCGCTTTGCCAATTTCAAATCCATCATTAAAAAATAAACTACAACTGTATGGAACGAAGATAAGCTTCGGGTATGAAAAGCAAACCGATTGTAGACACGGCAAAATCATGTGACATCGATTCAATTACTAAAAAAGAAGAAATTTTGGTTGCGAAATTGAGAATCGGACCCTTAAAACCAACGCATAGCTACCTAATAAAAAAAATAACATACATTGCCAGAAACAGCTGACTATATTAAAGGGATGTATTATGCACAAGAAAGTATGGAGAAAAACGTAATTAACCGCCAAAACGTACATTAAAGGACAATAAATTTGTAAGTACATCGAATTCATAGAAGAGTGAATCGAAGAATATATGAATTAATGATTATTTATTACGAATTAAAAACTGAGGATGTATAGGAGGATTATAATGAGGTGTAGATAGGTGATCGTAGATTAATGCTTGCAGAAGTTTGTCGGGGGGGTACGGTCAGCAAAGAACAACGTAATAGATATAAGCCAACATAACAGATATAAGCCACTCACTATTTTTCATTGTTTGTCATAATGTTCAATTTGTAGATTCCATTTATTTATTTAATTTTTCAATTTTTTAGACATTACTTGCCTATCTTATATTATACATATCTTCTTACCTACATGATATTATATTTCATCTGTCACAGTTTTCAATTTACTACCATACAATTCCACAAATATCAATCAATTAAAATTTTGTACTATTCAATTATCAGTTATCAATTTTTTATCGTTTATAATTTAATTCAATATTTTGTATAATTCTAAATTTGTTTGTGTACTATTCCTTTTCAATTGTATGTTACTCTAAATGTTGTTGTTATCTCTTTTGTTCTATAGCGCTGATGAAGACCTGAAACTCAGGTCGAAACGTCGGCATAAAATAAATAAATATGGTTTTGTTTATTTATGTTGTTCTTTGCTAACCGCACCCCCCAACAAACTTCTCCAAGTATAGGAGGATTAATTGGAAAAGATACCAAATATCATTACTATGTTATGGCAATATTTATAAAAAGTTAAAATATAAAAACAACTATAAATTATTCAAGTATGGTGCTTCTAGCCTAATGCCATTCCAACACAATGTTAAGAAAATTAAGAATTATAACATAATTAATTACTCATAAATGCCAAATATTATGATAAGTTCATAGATTTATCTAACTCAACTTACATCACCCTATAACCTAAACCAATAATATTTAAGAAAATGAGATAAGTATATTTTCAACAAATTTAGTTAATTTTTAATTTATTATTATTGATTAATGATAATTTATACTTTTTTATTGTTAATTAGCCTATCGATTTTTTATTTCGCGAGGCCTATGTAGAGTGCTTCCAGTGACAGACTTTTGGTTTAGATCTCAAGGAATAATATAAAATAGAACAAGGAGCTTCTTAGAAGGCGGTGTTAGAATCGGGGAGGGGGGATATTGCAATTTTGGGAGAAAATATTATTTTGGACTCCCTAGGCATCATCATTTGCTTGAGAATTAGCTCTGATATAATTTTTTTTTTTTACCTTTTTAGCCTATCTATTTGTGCTTAAACTTATTTGTATGTTTTTTTAAATTTATGTATTAGTTTTTTTTTAACTTGTTTATAAGTTTTTTTAACTGTACTGCTGTGACTATTTTATTTTTGATTTATTTCTGTATTGCTATTTATTGATAATTTCTTTTAATTTGCATTTAATTTTTGGAGAAGTATGAGAGAATGGAATAGGGAGAAAAGTATATTGAATGAATAGGAAAAATGTAATATGGCTTTGTGTGAGAAGAAGAAAGAGGGAAAAAATATATAATAAAAAATAACAAAAAAATTTAAGTATGTTACATTTAGTTTATAGATGATTATTTTTTGAAAAAGGAAACTGTAGGAAAAAAAATTATTTATCATTGTTAATATGTAGTCATGGATTGATGGGTACGCTGTGTGCTATTGCAACCCGAAAAGCATGTCCAAATAAAACTTTTCTCTCCTTTTGTAGTATTTTTTACTAATGTTTCTTAATGTCCCCCTCATAGCATTTATGCTGAACTACGTTAAATTATTATTAACTTCGTTATTTAAAAATCAAACATTATTTAATCCTTATAACATAATAAGAGCTACCTCTAATTTGAAGTGAGTAAAAAGCGATATCTGGCTTTTTTACAGCACCGGTATCAGGCGGACTACAATTGGGTTAGCTGCCAAGTTCAAGGTGTCTCGTAGGTGACTGTATTTTTTTTGATGCTCGGCCAAAACGTCTGTCCCTAACAACCTCTCCCTCCTATAATGATTATTTAATAGGGGACGGAAATAAAGTTCTAAATTTAAAACGATCTTCAACGCGGTATAGCTCTTAACACAAATCATACAACACGATGTCTCTGGTTCTTCCAACTATATGACAGACAACCAGAGAGATTGATTGTGACAGATACCATTGCCACGGTGACAAGTTATTCTTGTTTCTAACTCGTTACTGATTATTTTATCTAATATCGTTACTCACGGTTACTCATTAAATAATAAATACTTATAAGTACCTGGTACTTTTGGTTCTTAACATTTTAGTGAGCCTAATTGTCATGTTTCAAAATTATACTTTTGGATCTATTTTGTATAAAATTCTACGGCTTGTAAACTATGAAACTTGTTTTATACTACAATTCATAGCTATCTTTATAATTTTATCATTAATAATAGGATAAAGTAGGATATTTTAAATAATAACATTAGTTTCAAAAAATGTATAATTTTATAATAATTTGTTTTCTATTCTTTCAGGTGAGTAACGTTTTAACACATTCTCGTGGAAACACCAGTTTTGTGAGTACTACTGCACTTTTATATAAATCACATCATAGTTTTATTATGGATCAAAGATTTCTAAATAAGTTTATTTTAATTTATCTAAAATAGCTAAAATACACAGACACAGTCTTTATGCTTTATATTATTGATACATTTTCGAAGGAACCGCACTTAAATTTAATTATAAAACTTCATTTATTTATTAAGAATGTCATAATTAAATAATATTAAAAATTACTTTCTAAAACAATTTTGATCTCTTTTCTCTCAACTTTATTCTTTTTTAACATCCGACGTTTCGACCTCTCAGGTCATTCTCAAGGATTCCTACAAACAGCTCCTTTTAATTACTTTTATAACAAATTTCCTTCACTTACATACTGATTTCT
>NW_027111898.1:409406-423579 GCF_000696795.3 Halyomorpha halys
AGTGAAGGAAATTTGTTATAAAAGTAATTAAAAGGAGCTGTTTGTAGGAATCCTTGAGAATGACCTGAGAGGTCGAAACGTCGGATGTTAAAAAAGAATAAAGTTGAGAGAAAAGAGATCAAAACTGTTTTAAAAAGAAACTAAACCACTCTCAAACAACTATATAAATAAAAAATAAAATTAAAAATTACATTAATTGAAAAAACAAATAAAAAATTATTGTGTTAAATTATATGTTTGGTCTGAATTATATGATGAATTATTAATTTAATCATATAATATTAATTATATAATGAATAATTCAGGTTCAAGTTTTACTGGGTTTTTTTAATTACTTAAAAAGTGTAATTACAAAAAATAATAAAAATGAAAATATATAATAATCAAATAACAATACTTTCCAATCTGAAATTTTGATTTTGAGGTATAATTTACTTCTAAAAAGAATTTGGGAATATTACAAAGGTTAGTGTAGGTTAGTAATGTATGTAATTTCTTTGTTATAACCTCTTCGTATGATCATCAACTATTGTAGAAAATAACAAAATAAATTAAACTTTAATTTTATTTGTTCTACCTAAAGCCTCTAATTTTTGTTTTTAATTTATAAAAATCTTACAATCAGCTATTCAGGAAAATACGGTGTTACCTAGGAAACGCTAAAAACTTAATAATATAGTTTAGTGGTATGAGACAGACGAATATTCTTTAAAACGTGTTTTTTTTTTTAATGGACATTCCCAAAACATAAAAACAATATTTTCAGAGTAAAAGCTTTGGAAGAAAATTTAAAAAAATCCGAACTACTAACTGCAGTCCGTCAAACCATAAATGTTAATAGGGAAGTACTGGCCTATGATCAAAGGCAATATTTTACAAATTTATCTTTATATGTGCGAGTGATCCATGAATTAATTCAACATTTATTGTTTAGGTTATGTACTGGTTTTTAAGAAACCTAAGGCTTTAGTTAAAGGATATTCCTATTATTTCCTAAATACATTAAATTATAAGTATTTTTTTCTTCCAACATGAAATTATTGCGAGTGGATAGCTTATTCGTAAGGCACTGTGCTCCTAACTTCAAGGACTTGGGTTGAAATCCGGTAGTGGCAGATATGTGGATTTTCTGCTTCTCTGTAGCTCTGAGTCTGCTCTCCGGGGATCACCCAGCCTCATAAAATGGTCACCCTTAATTGGGTTAAAGTTTGCGGTCGAGCGTGAGTCTGGTCTAATCACCTCCTCGCACAACCGTTGATCTAACATTACGTCCTTAGTACTGCATGCATCCCAGATCCTTCATGGGTTGTTTTGGTACAGATATAATTTTTCTAATTATTAAATTAATTGTTTCCAAACTATAAGTTTAACCAAAAAAGATCTCTACGATATTGAAATCTTATGCTATTGATGTAACCTAATCGGACATAGGCTGTCAAAATGTTTTTGTATGTTTTTTGTTCCTGTTTTATAAAAGAAGTGTTAAAACTAGATGACTTAGAGATGTAAACAACTTAGAGAAGACCTATCTCCTTAGCCCATGCCTCACATTCGAATGCTAATAGAACAAGAATCCGTTAGGCTTTTGATTCGATAATCGTGACTCTCTGGACTCCAGGTTAAAATAGAGATATCTCTTTAATGCCTCTTCGGAAAGTGCCTTTAGAACGGTAGTGTTTCGAAATCTTCGGAGGACATCTCGTAAAAGCATAAAAATTCCTATTGGAATTTGAATTCCGAATATATTCTAAATTTTATTAGTCTTATGGCATAAATTAACATTAGATCGAAATCAAGACACTCCAGAATGAGAATGTCACAAGTAAAACGAAGCTCATCGAATTTCATTTAACTTCTTCGAAATATTTTTCTTTTATTTATAAATGAATGACTTGCGCTAGTTGCCCGGCGTTCCAGGTCCCAACACCTAGTAACTCCAGACACCATGATGAAGGTCTAAAATTATGGCCGAAACGTAAGCCGATTTCCAAATCCTCCCATGATAAACTTCCTAACCACCCACTCTCACTTGCTTCTAACCTAGCTTCTCCTTCATTACCTAATAATCCTCCTTGGCGTCTGAAAATAAAATGATCTCGAGATCTTCTCCTCTAGAAATGTTATTGGAGCTCTATATTTATCATATCATTGTACAACTAACATAAAATTTATTTGTTTTATATATTTTTAAGACAGTTTTAATTATAAAAAAATTAAATTAAATTAAAAAATATTTTTTTTTACAATTTTGGCCCAGGAGCCGCTGGCCGGGGGGTACAAGAACAGGGAGGGCCTCTCCACTGGGGGAGAAAGATAAATAAATAAAGCTATAGACAAATTACAGATAAATAAAGACGTACAGCACCCGTTTCTATTAATTTAACCTCAAAAGTACAGACTGACTCAGAGAAAAAAATCTTTGGCAGACACACTACTACCACTGAGAAAATAAAGACCTAAAAAAGTGACCTAAAACTTATATAAAGATGGATGTTATTATTCATTCAACAAGAGAATAAACATTTCATTCTCTGTTATCGTGATAAGTAAATTTTATCAAAATATGATTTATCGAAATAAATCGTTAATATCTTAATAGTCGTTGCCTTCCGATAAGTCGTATGTTTTAAATTATGGAAGATATAATTTAGAAGGCACTTAATATATTCTGGGACCACTAAAGTCATTGTAGCATAACTAACGCTGTAAGTTATATACCTCCCATCTGTTGAGGATCAGGTACCTACCAACCAGACCTAATATACAACCTCATTCATCATTCTTTAGATACCAGTCATCTGGAGCGTAGTACTGACCACGGTATCCCCTAAGAATAACCAAGTCTCTGGCGAGAGGGAGATACACTTTTACTTTCACGTAAGGAGGGCACGGCCGCAAGGTTCACTGGCCGCTGAGGTCTTGCAGTGTGCTTTGTTTATTGTTCTAATATTTGTAAAAATTAATAAACTTAATTTTTCATAATCGTTTTTATAACAGTAATTTATTAAATAACGAAAATTTAAAAAATATTTAAATTAAATTGAAAATGTTTTAGTCCTTATGGGCTGAAGTGCAATTAGGTCAGTCTATCTGACATTCAGAATGCATTATATTTTATTATTATTATTATTTTATTTATTTCTCGAAATTTACAACTGTATTTATGCTAAAAATATAAAAAATAAACATGATAACTCCTAATGATATGAATAATTTGTTAAGAAACCACCCATCAGTAGTACTCCAATAACATTTCTGCATTAGTTGGCGTTGAGGCTATCTTCTTTTTAGGTGCCCCGGAAGATTGTCAGGTATAGAAGATGAGAAGTAACGTTAGAAAGTAGTGGGTTTAGGTGGTTAGAGAGTTTACTGTGGAAGGGTTGATATCTGGTTCGGGTAGCATTAAAATTAAATAAATTTTACAAAATTAATTCAATGCACTACAAAAATCTTTTAATGTCTAATTCAAATTGACCAGTATTTATATTTTAAACTTAAAGTTTTTTAAATAAAGAGAAAAAGATTCCTTGTCAGTTCTTAAAAATTTGTTTTGTTAATTTTATATATTACGCATATTTTTATTAAATGCAACACTCTTGAGTTTTACTTTTTAAATTAAATTTTGAAAGAATTTGGTCGTTTTATTGTTTAAATAAAATAAATTTTATCCATTTAAGTCTCAAACACTCTATTGATATTTTAAATGTCCAAATTTTAAATTTATTGTTAATAAGTGATAACGGTATAAGTATAATTGTAATTAAAAGTTTTAAAATTAAGTGAAAAGATAGGTTAATTTGACTAAAATAATTAGACCTGATCAGAATAGCCTGCCTAAAATTTATATAATTGGAAGTGAGGTGTAAATTTATATTTAAAATTGTCCATGAGAATGGTCAGGTTGGATGAAACGTTTTACATTTAAAATATTAATAAAGAGTGTTCGAGACCTAAATAGATAAAATTAATTTTATTTAAACAATAAAAACATTCATGAAGAAGTGATTAGATTATAATTTTGTATTTTGTGGTAATTAAGCAAAACAATTTTTTTTTTTTTTTTTTTTTTTATGTCGTCTATATTATACAAAAAGAACGACTCAAACAATTTGCAAAACATACATTGTAGTTCACCTGACCTGGAAAATTGTTCCTACTGGTCGAAAAACCTACCATATTTCTAAGGATTTGAAACATACCAGATTAGATTTGATATAGTTAAACTAAATAAATCATCTATAATAAATGAATATAAAATATTTAATTAAAAATTTTTTACCCCAAAAACCAAAAATATTTGGTTACATACTTTTCTGGATCATATTATTTATTTTACTAACTTGCTTTTCTATGATTACGTTTATAACAAATCGTATGTTTATAATTTATCTTATTAAATGTTTAAAAGTTGTAGGTAAAGGGACCACTGTCAGTTTTTACTTTTTCATTTTATTTAGAATAAATTTAATTCAATTCATATTCACTCAGTATTTATTTCTAGCTTCAGATAGTTCATGCCCTAATGGTTGTTTTTATTCCCTCTCTGTTTATTATTTTTATTACTAATTGCAACGTAAACAGACAGTCCAACTTCTTAAGAAGTCCAAGAATAGAATCACCTTAAGGAAATATTTTGAGATGGAGTTGTGGGGCTCTACTGATCTATAGGAGAATGTTCAATATCCCACTGCTGATGCTATCATTCTAAAAAGAATTCTTGTAGATTAATTATTATTTAAAAAATTAACGCACAATGGTACTCTTTGTAAGGTATTTTCTGGAAGTTAAAGGAACATATTTAGTCTCGGAAATGGTTTATCTGCTAGTTTCAATCTGATTTTCTATTCTCTTCGCCATTCCAAAAATACCTTCCTCAAGTGGTGTCATTAATTATGCGTAAGTAATGGTCATTTGACATAAATCAAAATCAGAAACTAACTGCTATTTTGTATCTTCAATGATATTCAGATACGATTACGATATCTCAGAAATTTTCGGATATTCCATTTTGACATTTTACCGACTCTTTAACATAGTTAATTTAATATTTAATATACTTATGATAAAGTAATAAATAATTAATTTATATTTCTAATTTTCCTTTAACGGAGATGTTTTAGGCAGTTTTTTTATTAATAAAAATATTTACGAAAATTACTTTTAATTTGAATTTCGGATCCCGAAATGAATCTTCCGATTAATGATTCATAATCTATGGATTTGGCGGGTTTCGTAATTCTACTGAAATATAAACGAACTTTATTTGTTATTGATATATTTATTTTAAGAACTATCTTAATAATGAGGTTCTTAATTAATTATGTGATCTGTATTAATCAGAGGTGGAAAAAATTAGCTATAGTTGAAACTAATATCTAAAACTGTCATGGATACGATGTTTAGTTATCAATGGTTCATTCATGAATAAGAGTCGTATCTGTGGCAAGTTTCACCTATAGCTAATTTTTGCCCATCTCCGGTACTAATATATGATACTCTAAATTAGAAATGATAGAGTAGTGATAATTATTCGGTTATATTTGAAAATAACTTTAATTGATATTGAGTAAAATCCTTGATGGTCCTTATTCCTTCACAAATAAACTCATCCACAAAGTTCTTAACATCCCTTTCGTTCCAGATTTGGTCCGAAATAGATCCTTCTCATCCTTAACAATCCCCGATAATTCTCCGAGGTGTCTGAAAATAAGATGGCCACGGGACCTTCTAGTTTAAATTAATGTTTAAAATACTACCGTTGAGTGGTTCTTTCTCAAGATTATCAAGTGTTTGAAAATTCCTCATATTTACTTATTGTATTTTTTGTGCAGTTGTAAATTACAATAAATAAATAAATTTAAAAAAAGGTTTGTTGTCCGTATAGACATTTTTATTTTGGAAGAAGATAGTTCGTTTGTTTATTCATATTACGAGAAGAGAGCAAAATGGGGAGAAACGTTGGTTTACAATTAATAGTTTTCTCCTACTCTTTGGATACCTTTATTGACCGTCACCCGGACTATCTTCGTCCAATTAGACATTTTTAGTCTTTGAAGAAACACTCCGATCATTATGTGGAGTATTATGTATTATTCATATCCAATGTGTAATATCCTATATTTAACTAACTCGAACAAGAAGGGCGTCACCCATATTATTGTGAAGCCCCCTTCACGACCCTCTGAAGCATACCAGTCATCCGGATATGGGTGACGTATCAACCAACATGTTAAATCAAATCAGCTGAGTACCTTGGGTAGCTTTGTAAGAAGTACAATATTATATAATTTGGGTCGAATTTCATTCAAAATTTCCCCTGTTCTTTATATTTTGCTCTTTTCCACTAAATTGATTTGTTTCTTTCACCTTCCCAGCCATTTTCCCCGTTTTTTTTTTATGACTAAGCAATTAAATCAATTTTCATCTCTTCTCAAAAGGGAAAATTTACTTTTATAACGGAACTCTGCTATTTATTTTTATTTTTTTGTCATTTTGTCTGTTTTTTTTTTGTTTTTTGTTATTTTTATTACGTTTGAGTCTTTTTTATAGAATTCAACTGGAGTAATCTTTCGTAATAATACTACATCATGTATAGTTGGCGTACATAAAATTTGTATTGATATATTTTAGTTTAAATATTCCCTCTAAAATTATCAAAATTTTCATTGACACATTGGAATTTGGGACATAAATTCATGGTGACACCAAAATCGTGTTTTTTGTTATCTCCGATTAGAAATATTAAAATAGAATATAAATTAGATAAAACGGAAAACGTGTTGGACCCTAGGTGTAATTAATTGGAATTAGTAAATTTCTATGGAGATCTATGTGGAAGATATTAAAAAAAAAATCATTTAGCCTTTTGGAGTTTAATTAATGAATTTCGAAATAGGTTAATCCCTTATCTGAAAACATAAATATCGTTTTAAGTAAGGCATGTCAATTTGTAGATCCTATCCAGGACTAAAAGGATATCGAAGCTCGAGCAGAATTTTACCCGAAATCCTCCTCATTTCTTCACAATTAACATTCAGGTTCAGTGTTAATTAATCAATTTGAATAAAATATGCAGGGAATGTCCGTTGTTTATTCCATTGGATGCGCATTTTTATTTTTTTAAGGTAGATTTTGTGAAACGACAAACCTGTTGAGACTGATTACGCTTTATGTGTGGCCCAATGCTTTGGATACTTTTTCATTTATTTATTTTCCTTTTTTAATAAAGTTATTCCAATTAAAAGTTCCTTGAGTGCTTCTAACCTGTGCAAATGTTTAGCTGCAATCAATCCTGACATGTTATTTCTCCTTTTCTTAATGAGAAAGAATATTTCTGAAATAATTCCTCTGTATAAAAATGTCTAATTTTTTTTTTCTTCGACGTTCGGAAGTGGAAAATGATTGGTATTAGGTTGAAAAACACTGGTTAAAATATACAACAATTAAATTTTAATTCATATCGCTTATTACCATTATTTAAATATTATTCCAGGCATTGCAATTTCTTACCAAAAACGTTGTGATACCTTACACTTCCATAATTTTGAGGAAAATGAGCACGAATTGGAGGTTTAACACCTTTATTATATTTTGAAAATAAATATTTTTCTCATCACATGAGAACCATGATTTTAAAAATAAATTAACCCATTTTAAATTAAGCAGGAGTTAATTCTCTTCATATTCTTCCCTTTAATTTTTGTTCGACTCGGACATCAGGGATTCATTCATAGCCATTTTATTTATTAATTACCTTCTCTGATGTTTAGGTGTTAACTAAAAAGGTTTTAATAGGTATATGCTTAATCAAAGTGACACGAAATACACTTTTTACATTATTTTCCAAAATTTCGCGGAAGACCTTTCCCTAAGTAGTGTTTGGGGGCGGACCGCAAGCATCCAATCTTAATCCAATGTGATACAGACTTTTTTTCAGGTTACTGATAACGAATTTTAATTTTTCCACTCCAATATCTTTGAGAAGCCACAAAAAATATCAAATATTTTTCTCATATGCTCATCGCTGGAAAACCATACTTAAATGACTTATATAATATTAAATTAAAAAGAATAAGGTAATTTATATATATTATATTATAATTTAAGGTAAAATTTTTATTCTCAGGATTTTTTTTTATTTTTGGACTGCTAGTTTTGGAGTGTCCAGGAATGTTTTGTTTTTTTAATAATTGTTCAGCACTCTCAAAAACGTGGGAGAGGCTTATTTTTTGTTTTGCAAAATGCTTGCCTATTATTTAATAAGGACCAAGTATAGACATATATGACAAATTAATTTATGTTTTTCATTCTGTTATTAATTCTGTAATTCTAAATATTTATATATTTGTCATTACTATTTTTTTTTTCTCCTTGTATTTTTCTCAAATATATTTTTTTTCAATAGATATTAGTTATGATTAAATTAAATCTATAAATGTCATTTGTTTTTGTTTTTAAGTATTAATTTTTCTCTCTCTCTCTTCTTAAGAATTATCATTTTTATCTATTTATTCTATTTTATTTTTGTTGATATATATTCTTTTATAACTCATTGTTATTATTCACAATTGTTCAATCTTTATAGCGTTGTAAATATTTAGGAGTGTCTTTTGCACGAGACTATACCCCCACTCACTATAATCAAGTGTTGAACACAAAAATCAATCTCTTATATTAAGTGAGGCCTACGAGACATGGTATTAACTAAAAATGTATTGATATAATACATTGATAAATCTTTAATATTTGTTATTATACTTTTTTAATATTCTAAATTCGAACTTCCTTAAACTAAGCTAAATTCGATTTCAGCAACCTCACTCTAATTAAAATACTCATATAGACCTTTAAATAATAACGTTCCTCAAATAATACACCATTAATTACCAATACAATATCCCGGTTCGAATTACATTTTATAAGGACCCGTATCCTTTTCAATCTATGTTACGTGACTATGAGCTTTACCAGGAAGCATCTATCACGGAAAGGACCGAATCATTAGAAGAACAATCACGGGCGATCCCCTTGTTGATTAATGATCCTCGCCCCTAAGCTATTAATAATCGATTAGTTGTAAATTGATTACCTATCGATTAATAGCAGCACCCGAAGTGAAGGGCTGCTCCTTCGGGCAACAGCTGTTTATCCTTATCGTCTGACTTGTGACTTTTCGAAAGAACGAAACCAAGTTATTAAATATTCATGATAGATGTTTAGCATATGTTAAGTAGAATAAAAAAAAAAATATGAAAAATCGTAATAGGTGGCATGTGGCTAAGAAATGTTTTGTAATCGAAGTCTGATGAGAATCATAAGTTCCAAATTCATCACAAGAAGACAGATTTTCAATTTATTACAAAACTATAAACTGAATCCAATTACAACTTCCCTTGTATTTTTGTCTTAATATTAATTCCTTTAATATACCTTTTTAATAGACATTATGATGGTCGAGCACGGCGGGGTGATGGTCTCAGAGTGCTCGGTTCGGAACGTTGTAGGTTCGATTCCCACCAGGAGCAATTAATAATTATTTCATGGCGATCCTCGGTAATAAATTTTGATAGTCCTACTCTAGTTAGTACGAGACTGCAACTACTTAGAAGTAAGTAGTTTTCAGGGGTTGGTAAAAAGTATCACTAGGTTCACTGTTCACCCCATCAGAACTAAAGATATTACTAGACATGAAACTCTCCCACCCTAAAACAAATGTTAATTTTGTTATCCTTATTTATGGTGAAAATCACGTAAAAGAGTAGATCTGGTATAGTTTAGTTTTCTTAATTAGAAAATTGATATTTTGTAAGTTCATCACAAAGGTTTTAAAAAGGCTATATTATGACTTATCCTTGACCTTATTAAACATTCAATTTAGAGTGTAAGTTAGTGGTTCCCAAAGGGTGGTCTTTGAACCAGAGTCTTAAGAAGGGCCGTGAGGTTTTACTTAGGTTTTTAGGTGACTAAAAATGCATTTGTAAGCAATCTAATTTTCAAATAGTTTCCGTGTTGTCCCCTCTTTGCCTCTCGTGTAAGGCTCTTGTTTATGTTCAGAGGTCCGTAGACTTTCTGTTCTTTATGAATAGTTCTACGACAAATTACTTTAAAATACTAATATTAAAATTAGTACAAAAAAAAAATAATAAAATTATTCACGTTGTTAATAATTAGAGATCTCTAAGCAATTATGTACGGCGGGCTAAACTGCAAAAAACTCAGTTAGTATTTGAAGGGTTAATGCCATACCATAGTTAATACTATTGCCTTGTTGCTTTAACATAAATACTGTATTGTTATTTTAAATTATTGAATGGTTGAATTTTTGTTATTTATATTTTTTTAGTTAAAATTGCACACAGACTTCGACAGACGGATAGTTTGCTATTGTCTACGTGCTTTTAATTGTTGGATGGATCAATTTTTTGTACATTTTTCAAATAAATATTTTTTAAAAAAATGATAAAAGAGAGTTTATACACGTGGTAAAGAGTTTGGCATATACCTGATTTCAATTTTTCAAACAAATCCTTAGAGAAGTATTTTTCTCCTTTGTTCTTTACATCGGAAAACCATAAGCCTTAATTTTGAGCAGTTTTGAGAAATTATAAAATATGAAAAATAATATGACGAAGTAATCTAAGTGCATTTTAAAAGCACAAGTCATTGCACCAGTGGAAGTTACATTGGATGCTCCATCCGTCGCGGTGAGATTCACAATCACTTTTCAATTACTGGTCTGCTGACCGCTCACTAGTTCTTCAAAGCTTCTTCTCTGCCCGTCAATTTCTTCTTCTGTCAAGACCCATTCTATGCTATCGGTTTTCTAATTAGTCACACACCTTTGTAAAGAATGACCCATTTACTCTTGAAGTGAAACCTATTTCTTTTATTGGATATGCAACTCAAGCCATGAGCTCGTAAAAAACGAAAATTCCCGTTGGGTTTGATGACAAAATTCCTAGAACTTCTGAGTTACATGTATCTTAACCCATGGTAATAGGTAACAAATATTTATAGTTGCTGGCTTACCTTCTACGCCATAACCCCTGATGAAGACCTGAAACTCAGGTCGAAACGTTGGCATAAAATAAATAAATATGGTTTGGTTTATTTATGTTGTTCTTTGCTGACCGCACCCCCCGACAAACTTCTCCAATCATTTATAGTTTTGAGTTTACTCATATCCAGCCCATTGTATGCTAGGAGTATTCATGATCTTTAGTTTAACATTGTAAAGTTTGTTAGATGGAGAAATATTTCCTTATTTTATCATGTTAAAACGATATGACATTTAACATGGTCGAGAGTTTCTAATATATCTGCTAAATGAAGAATGACGTCACGCAAGAGACCAGGTGAGCTCTATACCATTTTGTCTGTTGTTTTGATAGGTTTGTTGTTCATCGTTCGTGTTGTTTTTGTTTTGGACGTTTTTAATGTCAAATAAAATCATTGATAAAATTAATAAAGTAATGGGGAAAAATGGGAGATGATGTGACGAAACTGTCACAAGGTTACAAATGAAGTTGCCAAAAAAATTCGCTAGGAGCTCATCTACATTTAACATATAACATGGGCTTTAAATTAGGTTGCTCACAATCCTATACTTTTAACATTTATCATGTTCTTTTAACATTTACCACGTCATGAATGCTCCTTCTATTTTTGTGGAAAATATTTTTTTTCGCTCAACAATTAATTTTTATTTTTTTCTAATCGTAGGTATGTGTATTGCCAGTACAGAATTTTTAAAAAAATTCAATATTAAACCATACTGACTTATAGCAAAAACAAAATTACAAGCTTGAGTTTTGAATTGGAATTTCTTAGCCATACAGATTTTAATTTTTATTTTCAAACCACAATTTTTTTATGTGGATACAGAATACATTATAATATGATGCAATACATTATATATATACAAATTACAGATTTTGATAGAATCGGATAAGTATTTATATTTTTTTCAAATTTACATTTTTAGGGATTTAGCGATAATCTTAAATAACCTTGCAGATGACTTTTCGAGCGTGTAGGACTTCAGAATATAAGGATAAATTTTGACAGTTTGGATGAACCTTAGTTTTATTAGTCTGGGAATTGTGCTGCTAATATTCATGGCGATTTTTTTTTATTTATAATAAATTATATTTATGGATAAAAATAATAAAATTTGAGTTTTTAGAGTTAGTTTTGTAAATTCTCTAGCGATTCGAATCTGCATAGAGTTGTTTAAACCTTGTGGCTGAACTCGACGTGGGCTGTTTACCAATATGGTCTAGGTGATTGGCCGTGTTTAGGTAATTTCTTTCAATGAATGGAAACAAAACTACTCTCAGGGTTTTTTTCCAGTTATACGCATATTCCTGTATAGTTGAGACAGATTTCTTTCAACTTATGCAAAATGTTTTATTTTTTTATAAAGAAGAGTTAGCACTTGTTTTTTATCTATTAATCTTTTATCACTTTTTTGTTAAAAAAAAAAAACTGTAAATTACGAAACTTCTTTTTTATCTATATCATAAATTTAAATTGTAGATGAAGTGATAATGTTCTGTGTGATATGTGAAGTATTATTGGATTAAGTTGATTCCATTATTTTTCTAAATAAATTATTATAATTTTAATAATTAATAATCTCGTGTCACAGAAAAAGCAAAAGCTAGATTTATCTAAATTACAAATATTATTATCAAATTCCTTTTAGTAACTTTTTTAAAGATTGTACTAATATTGTTAATTTTATTTCTGAGAATATCAACTTAAAAAAAGCGACCATTTTCAGTTAAATTAAAATTTATAAAGGTTTTATGTTTGTCTAAATCAGAAATATTATTGTTATATTCCTTTTATTAACTTTTTTTAAAGATTTTAATAATTATAACAATGTGAACTTAATTTCTCAGAATATCAACCTAAAAAAAAAAAACGACCATTTTCAGTTAAACTAAAAAGTATAAAAGAATTTATGTTTGTCTTAATTACAAATATTATCATCAAATTCATTTTAGTAACTTTTTTGAAGATTATAACATTATAACATTATGAACTTGGATTTCTCATAATATCAACTTTAAAAAAAACTACTATTTTCAATTAAACTAAAATTAATAAACATTTTATGTTTTTCCAAATTACAAATATTATTATCAAATTCATTTTAGTAATTTTTTTATGCTATTAAAAATTATAAAATCGTGAAGTTATTTTCTCAGAATATCAATTTAAACAAAAAACGGACCATTTTCAATTAAACTAAAATTTATAAATATTTTATGTCCAAAATACAAATATTATCAAATTCTCTTTAGTAACTTTTTTTAAAGGCAATTAGATAATGCAAAATTAACCAGAATGTTTTTTTTATAACTAACTCACAATAGTATAATTAGAGATAATATTATGATTATGATTATGAAGTAAAATGGAAAATATCCAATTCCACTAAGCTTGTAAAAAGAAAGATGGAAAAAAAGTTAATAGAATCTTAGTAAAAAAATAAATAAATAAAGAATATATTTTATAAATTAATAATTACTTCTTATTAAAATATTAATCAGGTAGAGGAAACGACAAAATTGTTTTGAACGACCACATTTTGAAGAACAAAGACTGTTTTGTAAATTATTGCTCACATGACCGTAACAATATTTTTAAATATATATGATGTAATTTAAAATATTTGTTAAACATTTTTTTTTAAATATTCCTTAGTATAAGTATTAGTAGGAACTAATACATAGTCATTCCATTCAGTATCGCAATCCCTCCTTATACAATAGAGTTGCTATTGAGACCAAGATGAGCAGGCTAAACAAGGAAGTATAAATTAATCAAGGAACGGATGGTCAATGACAACTGAAAGACTATATCTGAGGGTGGTAATTAAAAGCATTAAACTCGCCATTGTTCAAGTTACATTTTAATGGGGGGTGTTGTTTCTTCGGTTTAATTAATATTTGGAGTCGGTATGCATATATTTTACAGAGAGTATATCAGGCTATATAATTTTGATGAAAATGTTGGAGGTTTCTTTTTGTCAAACGTAATATATATATTCTCTTGGAATAAAAATATTTATTGATTTTTTTATTGATAGATATTACAATCTGCCACACAGTTGTGGGCAATAGGTAATAGTGATGAATGATCTCATACATATTAAAATAAAAAA
>NW_027111898.1:423629-464176 GCF_000696795.3 Halyomorpha halys
TATATAAAATTAAAAAAAAAAAAAATTAAAAAAAAGTTAAAACAAAAACAACTCTCTGAAAATATATACAAACAAAAGAATAAACAAGATGAACATAATCAAACTATCTGTATGAAAAATAAATAAATAAAATAACATAATGATAAAATAATATATACAATTCAATAAAAATATTAAAAAATATTTCGAAACCAAAATTTGTATTAAAAGTATCCAAAACATCAAACCCAGCTCTTTTTACTAGCATTCGATAGTTCGAGATGAAAAAAATACTGGATGATCGTCGGTTATTGTCTTACGTAATACGGCTGAGTCAATCCTCCGATAACATTGGTAACCTCCTTATATCTATCTCCTGACCCTAAAATATCTTGTAATTTTACAAACAAGCTGGCATAAAATTTGAAGGAATCATATGGGGCATTCCATCCGACGATATGGTAATTACCAAAATCAAGACTTTTTGATTATTAAAATTATTGTTAATTATAATGGTTTATCCTTCAACTAGCAGTCTCTTACTATAACTTATTACCAAAATTATTCTTTTTAGAAATTTTTTTTTCTAAAGATTCATTCATATGTTAATCAAATCACCCTTCAAAAATCTGATGCAGACAAAAACTTCAAATCACAAAATATATGTAAGTATTTTCCATAGTGTTAATAGTGATTCTGGTTTGTTATTTTGTTACCTTGAGCTGAGGCGATAATTAGAAAATACTCTCAATGTTTCCAAGCAATACAATATGATTTTAAATATCTTACAAAATCTTAAAAAATGTTAAGGGATGGTCCGGATTTCGGTTAATAAATACAATAGTGAAACAGTTTTAACTATTTATTTATATTCAACTTCTTGATGGACTGTTGTGATTAGTAGTGTATAGGTCCTGTTTATAGGAGTGTATCAATAAGGTGTATAAGTGGTGTATGAACCTATTAACACCTCAACTTACTAACACCACCTCCAAACACGACAGCACTGATGAAGATCTGTAGTAGAGATAGAACGTTTACTATTTTGAAGTTGAAACTATTTATTAATTTTTGTTGTTGTTTTATCTTCTAATAAACAAATATTCATTCATCTATGTATAAAATTAAATATTATTTTATTTATTAAAATATGCTTTTGAATTAAATGCCCGGTGGTATTCGTTTTATAGGAAAAGAATGTTTAAGCTCCATTATGCCGTAAATGTTTTGCTTAGATAGTGTAAGATAAAAAAAAAAGCTTTACACGAAGTATCCGATTGTCAAATACCTTTTATTTTATTTCTTACTGGAGGTTACATCACCCGATAAATGTGCGGTTAGTGTAATTCGTTTTCACTTTGTCTTATTATTCAATTACATGTTATTCTTTTATTAAAACGAATTATATTTAAGAAATATAGAAAACTGAATTAAATTGCTCAAGGAAAATAAGGAAGAGAAACTGAACTGAACAAATAATGACGGAAACCTTTCAGATTAAAAATATAAATAAAAAGGTTCTACTAAAATAGAAACAAGTAATTAAACCAATATTTTTTAGGTTTATTTATTTTTATTTTTTAAGTTTGGTTTAGCCATTTAATGGTTGAATCCATCGTTCATGTAGTCAATTATTATTTTACTATTTTTTTTTTAATATAGGCTTTTGATATTCGAATTTCAATGTCAATATTACGATTAAACGAATAAAATCTATCGGCTAGAAATATATCGGCATATTTCTTGAAAAATATTTATATTTAGATATATCGATATTTTTTTGAAATTCCTAAACTCACAGGCAGTGTTCTAATCCACGGATATTATCCATGCCTATTCCAACCCCCAGGTTGAACGACCAACCCGCTAGTTGGGTTTGGATGGTTAGAGAGTTTATAATGGAAGAAATGATATCTGGATAGAGCTAGATCGGTTACATGAGGAACATTAAGGTCTTATGGATTGTTTTTATTTGAAACAAAGTAGGAACATTGAGGATTTTACGAAGGATTTTGGATTTTAAGGATTGGATACGAGAGGAATTCGAAGGTTTAGTGGAGCCCTAAAGCTCAACTCCGTATGTCCAGATTGGCCTTATTACATCATGTCATGTAGATCAGTCTTTGTAATGGATTGGAAGTTTGTACCGTTTGTCTAGTAAGTGCTATAATAGTCGGAATCGACGTGCAGTTTCCTGTCTTTTCCATTAAATATCAGTCTCAAAAGATTGAAAAGATAATTTATAAAATGCCGTAGTTATTTTTTTTTACACATTCGTTGTCTCCTTCTCCTCCAGAAGGAACAGTTTATAGTAACTGGAGTTACTAATAGCATCTGATTCATTGAATAGTATCCCAACTTAATACAAAACTTACTCGAAAGAAACCGTTTGCAGTTTGATAACATTAATAATTTTTCTTACATACATGCTGTGTTTTAAACTATTTAAAAATATATATATAGTGTACTACCGTATATATTTTTAGTTCTTTCTCTGTATTGTATAAGTATGTACTGGTTTTCTGCTATCTGACCTAAATTAGGCAACATATTCGTACGTGTGTACGTGAATCTTCCCTTAAGTCGACTCTAATATGCTTATGAAGATTGTCCCTTGACTTTATAGTGACTGGAACCTATACCTTAACCGGAAGGCATTCTACTAAATTCCCTACAATTCTCCAGATCGATCAAGTTTATAGTCACTGATAGTTATAAAGTTTTCTGAAATAAATTATATTTAATGCAAAATTATTTTTTCTTCTCAATTGCCAATCCATGTAGAAAAATTAATTTCGAAATAATAATTCTTGAAAATAATATTGCAGCTTTACATAACAATGTAGATATTTTATATGAACCTACTTCATATATTATTATTTCTATAGTCGAGCTGGGTTAAATAAAATAAATAAATTAAAATAGTTCATTAAAGAAAAAAAATTAGAAAGTTGATGGTCTAAGATCTCATGTAATATGAAAATCTAATTTGTTAATAATCTAGAAAATCTAATTTAAAATGCCCGTTTTAGTATTGTTTTTATTTCTTAGCCATGATTTGTCTTTGCTACTCCTTTAAAGTTTTAGAAAGTATACCAGTTAACAGAATAAATTAATTGAAGATTTCATTATAATTTTTTCTTGAATTGTAGCATTTCAAATTTCACTTTTAATAGAATTTTCAAAATATATTTTATATTTTATTAAAAATGCTTGACTGTACTTCTCACTAATGTATTTAAATTTTAAATAGCTCCATTATTTTTCTATTAATTATTCAAAACAATAATGTCACACCTTCATAAACCAATTTTCTTTTCTTAGGGTTTATTTATTTTAATCCTCACTTTTCTGTTTATTTTTTTGAACTTTTTAAATAAATTCTACAACGTACATCATAATAGATGACATAGTTGTAAATTTACATACAATGATCGTATTGAAGGATCGAATTGCTGATCACCGAAACCGCTTCATACGAAAATCAATTAAGGTGGTGGCCGAATAAGGCATGATTTCGGCTTCGTTCAATTCCGATCATTCATTCGTACCAAATCCGATTGATACGTAAAAAAATGAATTCTGATTGTGCCACTTCTTTTGTATGGACTTTCTTTCTCCATTCATTTCTTCCAGAGACCGTTGTAAAGATTGTTTTTAAATTACCTCATACCCTTCTTATTCGATGACGTTTTAGTGTAAGATCCGAGAAGAAAAAAAGTCAGTTATTTCACCCCAATTTTTCATTATTATATATTATTATAATTACAACTATGTACCATTACTAGTAAAAATTGATGAGTCTGTCAAGTATATGTAGGGGGAAAAAATGGCGGCCGTATCAAAACGTTAAAAAAAATCATTTTTTTATCTTTAAAACTACCAACAGCACTAGAGGAAATATTTAGAGTAAGATAAATTTGATAAAATATTAGAACTAATAGAGCTATTTATGTTCAATAGTTCTCCAGATACATCTTTTTAAAAAGTAACATTTTATAAAAATGTACTGAAAGATTAGTAGTTAGTGAATTTATTTTGGAATATCTATGTCTCAAAATCCTAGACGTACGTCTATTAATACACAAATTAAAGCTAGTTTAGTGCACTATTAATTAGTTCCTGACGTTTGTCTTCTTAGGAGTAGGAGTTTTCATGATATTTGCTAAAATAAATTGATTTATAGTTGTTGGGACAATAAGTTTGATTTATGAAAAAAATTTATCTGAGAAACCATCCCACGTACAGATATCTACGAGCACTCAAATTAAAGCTAGTTAAATTTACTACAAAATAATTTAAAACATCTTTGTTAGAGTAATAGTTTTATGATCTTTGGCAAAATAAATTCACAAAATGTTAATTTCTAGTTGTTCGGATAAAATGTTCGATTTTTTGAAAAAATATATCTCTGGAACTATTAGACGTACCAGCACTCAAAATAAAGGTAAACATAATAACTTACTATAAATTGGTTTAGAACTGGTATCTTTGTAAAGGTAGTAGTTTTTATGATATTCACATATGAATATAAATTTTCAGTAGCATATACAGTCGATATATTATATGATAGTTGATAGTGTTAAGTTGATCTAAAATAAAAAGTTTTAAAAATCAATGTAATCGTGACAAAATAGGTTAATCGGACTTTTAATTAATGACATGGGCAGAATATCCTGCGAAATGTTTTAAATTTGGATGTGAGGTGTAAATTTATATTTAAGATTTTACTTGAGGATGGTCAAATTGGCCGAAACGTTGGACTATTGATGATATAATAAAGAGTGTTGAGACTTAAAGTGAATACCAATTGATTTATTTAAAAAATAACTAAGGTAATTATTTACAAGTTAAATAGTTTACACAAAAGCCATCCATAAACATTTTAGTCATGGTACATCAAGAGAGCAAACTCCTAGAGGTTATTTCCATCTTCGTGACCTGACGATAGACTACACCATTATGCCATGCAAATCCGCATTACAAAGCTATTAGTACATCTAACTGTACTTTAACACTTTATTCCAGTGCTTAAGCGCTATAAGGATGTCGTCGTAGATTAATGCGAAGTTTCAGCAGACTTCTCTTTAGTCGCAAGTAATCACGCAATGTTCACTTTGTCAGATAGAGGATTATTAGATCTCTAAAATCAATTTTAGCTGTTAAAAATTAACTCATAACAAGAAGGCAGAACAATTAATTTCAATTGGCTCCTTTTTATTTTATCTTTATTGGAATTTACAATTGTATATAAGTATACATTTAGTAAATTTGAAGAAAGTTATAATGGAGTGATACAGGCGTATAGATCTAGTAGGGTTTGGATGGTTAGAGAGTTTATAATGGAAGGAGTGATATCTGGTTCGGGCTAGATCGGTTACATGAGGGACATTAAGCTCTTTATGGATCGTTTTATTTGTGGCATTGTAAGGAGCATTTAGGATTTTGCGAAGGATTTTGGATTGTAAAGATTGGATACGAGAGGAATTCCGAAGGTTTAGTGGAGCCCCAAAGCTCAACACCGTAGTCCAAAGTGGCCTTACTACAGTCATGTAGATCATTCTTTAGTTATGGATTGAAAGTTTAGACCGTTTGTCTAGTAAATGCTGTAATATTCGAAATCCACGTGCACTTTCCTGTCTTTTCCATTAAATACCAGTCTCAAAAAATTGAAAAGATAATTTATAAAATGCCTTATTTATTATTTACACATTCGTTGTATTCTTCTCCTCCGAAAGGAACAATTTTTAGTAATAGAAGTTACTAATAACATCAAAAACACAAACTCAAATATCAAATAATTATTTAAAAAAATTTTTACTTAGAAAGTTATAACGGAACACACGATTTATAATCAAGTCGTAGATTCAGGTTATCGTTTTTATTTTATTACCAGTTTTACGTTATATTTTATGATATAGATTCATATTTATATTTATACAAAACTTTACTTATAATTTTTATATATTTTATCAATATTTTATTTATATAATTCTTTATTATTATTGTTACTATTTTTCTTTTAATTTAGTGAGGTCTATTGTTATCAATTTCATTTTTTTATGCTATTTCCATTTATATTGCATCTGTGACTATTTGAACACTAATGCCTAGTGCTCTTAATTTGAAACGGATTGTATTAATTCTCTTTAAAAAATAAAATAATAAAGCTAGAAAAAATAAAATATATGATGATAAAACAAATAAAACTGGGAGAAATGTACAACTTAAGCTTACTTACTCATATCAAAGACTACTAAGCTACAAAGACTCGAGACATCCCGATTAAAAACCCTTTAGACTAATTATTCGATTCCGCTCCTTCCATAAAATTGATTTCATAACAAATCGCAAGGACACATCAGCTCACTAATTGAATCAGTGGCCTCTACCTTCAGAGATGAGGACACAAGAAGATTGAAAATGACGTGGATGAGAGATCTGCAATCGTAATCTCTTGAATTAGATCAAAGCCAAGATGAATTGCCGCTGTGCATTGTTCTACTCGATGTCTCATATGCCGGGTTTTTTTTTCTCCATTCCGATCATTGCATCAGACTTTTGATTCGCTACTGTTAAATAAATAAAATTAAGCAATAAAATTAAATAAACAGAAGTATAACTCAAGGTTATAGAAAATATCTCAAGAGACCACCTTAGTTGAGAGAACATTCTTTCAGCCAAAATGAAAAATATTATCATAACACTAACTATTTTATTTTATTTTTTTAAAATTACGTAATCTATCATTTATGTTTCCTATATTTTGTAAATAATTATAGTTACTATTATTATCTTACGTTTCTGTAAGTTAATAATTTTCTTTTATTTGACTTAAACGTAATCGCTTCAACCGTCATCCCCTCCCCCTACTCTATATCAATCTAACTGTCTCATAACACTGGTGGGTTTCTGATTTCTTCTTTATTTATTTTTTATTTCATTTTTTTTTTTTTGTATTTTATTTATTTATTTTTCATTACCTTTATTTATTCTCATCTTATTTCCTTCGTTTTCCGTCTCTTTTATGTCTACTTTTCTATTTTTCTACGTGGTATTATGTATCCTGTTAATTTTAAGTTTTATGCTCTATTTTATTTTTTTTTTCATATACACTGATTATTGTACATCTTATTTATATTTATTTTTTGTTAATGTTTATATAATTTTTCGCTTAAATTTGTTGGATTAAACAGTGTAAAAAAATTTTCAGCCATGTTTTAATAGATGACATGATTTCCATCAATATAGTATGACAAATATGAGGATTATTGATGTGCATGAATATGGGACAATAGTCTCGAAACGTTGTACAACTAGAAAGAAATATAATAATTTATATTCAAACTTTAAAAGTTTTTTTAACCTCAAACAATTTGAGGAAGTTGATTTATCAGACTTCCTAAAAAGAAAATCTAGAGTTGAAAACCATTTTGTGTTCCTCTTTGACTTTCCTCCCCCAGCCATCTGCAGATTCAGTCACGGTTAATCATTCGTATGTATGATATTATATATACAAATAATTGACTGTATAATTTGAAATAACGAAGAAGATGGTCAGAGTTGCAGTCAAAAAATAACAAAAATAGTTAACAACTATTTATTTTCCGACGTTTCGTCTCCTTCTTCGGAGCTAAAAAGATAAAAAACAACTAAAAACATTTTGACATAGTAAGCCAATAAGATACAAAAAGGTAAATTAAGGTAGGGTTAAAATTAAGTGAAAAGAAAATTATATACAAATAAAATTCTTCTTTTCTTTTATTTGTATATAATTTTTAAAAAGTTTTGGGCCCTGATGAAGTTCGAGGATGTGGGGAGAAACGTTGGAAAATAAATAGTTGTTAACTATTATTGTTTTGTTTTTTACTGCAACCTGGCCATCTCCTTCGTTATTTGTATGTATGATTTGAAAAATATTCATGTTTGCGATAGTGTTAGTACTTTTTCATTTTATTTGAGAGGGGCTTGTTAGTATACTGAACATTCTACGTTTGTGTTGTAATTTATATGTTACGTTAAGAAAATTGCTTTTATTAACATAAACATACATATAACATTACACTGGCCACTAACAAAGCCTTCCCCTGCTTCTGAGCTATTAGTTGCGTTTACCAATATTCAGCGGGAGTTAAAGAGGATCTGGTGCAAATTTGAATGAATTTAGACTAAATGAAATGAAAACTCAGAGCAGTGTCATAGGTTCCTAAACCAAACGTGGGTCCAACGCCATCCTTTCCACTTTATTTCCAATTAATCAACAGATCACCTTCAGCTCTCTCGATAACCTAAATATTACAATTGATCTAACCCTGTCATAGAAGCCCGAATTTCCCGATGGTTAATAAATACACTTAAACCATTCCATAGCTCCCGATATTTAGGTTGTGGGAGGCCTTTACATGAGCTCATCGTATTCTCACTCGTTTTCTTCCACATTGTGTGGTATGCAGTAGCCTCTCGTTTGTACAAGAGAACAGATTGAGGCGACTATAAATTGCTGTTCGATATGTCTTCGTTTCCTGGAGGCGTCTCACGTATCCAACCTTTAAGAGTCAAAATGGCTCTTCTTTCACCCATTGACTACATAGGTCACTTGGCCAAACATGATTTATTTTTCTAAATATAGATATGTTATTCTTAAGGAACATTGTCCCTAAATAATTTTGTTTTTCTGTTCTGTTTATGTATTATTATTATATATTCTATTATATATTATCAGTGAGCGCGGTGGCACTGTGGTAAGGCACGATGCTACTAACTCCAAGGATCCGGGTTCGAATCTGGCTGGGTAGCAAATTGTTTTCCGTTGTACTGTAGCCGTGAGTCAACCATGTGGGTTCTGGAGCCCTCCTTGGGTCCACCCAGCCTCATAAATGGGTACCCTTAATTGGGTAAAAATCTGGCAGTCGGGGATAATCTCCCCAAATCACCTCCTTGCACAACCATTGGTTTAGTAACAGTACTTCCTTACAAAGTACTGAACCCCTGCATGGGTTCTAGGGATATAGATTTTTATTTCATTTTTTCTATTATATATGAATTTTCTCTTAGGCCTTATTATTAAATACATATTTCATACAATGCTAAATAGATCATTTTTAGTTGTGGAATTAAAAGTTTTATGCGTTGTACGTACATTTTATGAAAGAAAGTTCTGCCCAATAAAATATTTAAAACTTCATAACATTTTGAATCTTTGAGCATAATGATCTCCTCGTTTTATTGTAATTATGGACCCATAATCATAAAGTAGGATTACCTTGGGTAAAGCTCTCTTAATGATATCATTTCAAATACCGAGATCTTGAATATGCTTCCTTGATTTCAACATGGGGATATTGCCCATAAGTCCAACCATTAAACGACCAAAAATAAAAAAAAGACCCTTCATTAATGCCATAGAAGTAGATATTTATCCCTTGATAAAGAGTGGCTCCTGAATGGTGCCTTCCTGAATGAGCTAATCTTTAGTAACTTAGTAAGCATGCTATATCGATAGTGGTGACTTAAGACTCCTTTATCGATTCCGTTCTCGAACCATTGTGATGGCATTAGTAGTTGGACCGGCTGTGGCAGTAAAGATGTCGCCGCCGCGTCGGATATAATACGACCATCAATATGGTGGTTGTGCTTGTCGGGTCGCTCTACCGAATAGCTAGTGAGCCTTCCGTGCATATTGAGTGCTCTTCTTGGAGGTTTATGGCGAGTGCCGACTATGTCATCCCTCCAGGTAGGGAGCCAGCGAGGTCAGTAGGCTTGGCCTTTATGGCGGTAGATCTAAATGAGTGAATAAATTACAGTCTATTACATATAGTCCAATATATATTGAGTAAGAAGTGAAAACTCAAGAATATTTCTTACCGCATTCATTACCTAGGATAAGTTGATGACTTACTTCTCAATGGTGCTAAGTAAAACTTCACTAGTTTTACAAAAATACAATTAAAGGTTCTCTATTTTAGGAAAATTAATTGAAAAGTTGAAATTTCCTAAAAGAGAGAACCTTTAATTGTATTTTTCATAAAACTAGTAGAAATGGATTTAGCACCATTGTAAAGTAAGACGTCGATAAGTCCTAGGTAATGTAAATGTAAGAAATATTCTCAAGTTTGTAAAGTAAGTGGAAATTCACTGGCCTACTTCACCATCGATATTTAGATATGTGTAAAATGAGGTAAAAATTACCATCCATCAATTTTATTAAAGATATATTGAGTTTTTATTTTTTAATATGGTTATTATGATAAATATAGATATTGCATTTATATCATATCATATCATATCATCATAGATCTAATAACACTAAAGAAGGGTAAAAATAACTTGGATTTTTGACAATCGAGAAAGAATGAGAACTTCTAGATGTAATATTACAGAACTGTTATAACATTATACCATACTTATATCCAGACCAAATTTTATTAGTAATTACCGTAGATTATGCATCGGTTAGTCTCATATCACATTGAACTTTTTCAATTTTTGTCTTTATTACTTAATTTTAAAATTAAAAAAAAAAAATATTTTTGTCCATATATCTGATAAATAATAAAGGACATTACTCAGCTGTACCTTCGTATATTCGTGTATCTGGTGTGGAGAACGAGTGAGCAAGTAGGGCTAGACAAGGCGGGAGTGTCAAGATTCATTTCTGGAGACCACCAACAAACAAATATTAACTGCCTCAGGTGGGAATCGAACCCACAACGTTCCGAACCTCTGAGACCTACGCCCCAATCCGCACGGCAGTCACATCCCTTCTTCTTTTTTTCTTTTTTTTAACAAATAATTTCTGTACAAAAAATGATATTAATTAGCTTGAGCACATAATAAGACCACTATATGAAATATGTATTTAAATATATTTATTTTAACAGAAGTAGAAGCGGTTTTACACAGATAGTGTCTTTTATTGACGCCTTGAAACTCTTGCAGTAGTGAGTACCATTGGAAAATAACTCGTCTTTATGGTGCGTGAACAGTTTTACTCTCCTTCAGCACATCTTATTTTACAAACTGAAATGTACGAGAGATGAAAGATTTTGATGAGATAAGGTTGTGATTTAATTACATTCAAGTAGGTACTGGTGTGATGATAGATATGGTAGGGCGGATTATTCCAATGAGTGATCCTATTTCCCAACCCTAAGCTACTATATAGAGGTTGTCACCCCGTACTGAGCAGAGTGGGAGTATAAAATTATTTATTCTATGACTCATCTCTCATGGCTGCCGAGAAATAATTATAAACCGCCACTGGTTGATACCGAACCCATTCCATTCCGAACCGGACCCGGCAAAATCCTGAGCCTTCTTTGAAAATCTTTGAACTGAAAAAGAAATGGGCCTGAAATTTTGTTAACTTCCATTTCCTTGAAAGGAGTATAATGAGTAGAATATAATGCCAGGAAATGTGAAGCTAAAAATGCAAAAACTTGCATTCCAAGGGTGCGACACTGAGAAGGAGCCAGATAATCCCTCTAGGCGTCTGAAAAGAAGATGACCCCGAGATCTTCTTCTCTAGTAACGTAATAGGAGTTCTATCAATGGTTAGATTCCCCTCTTTTGCTATTGTATCTAATAGCAAAGTTACTACAAAGTTGTAAATAACAATAAATAATTAATTTAAAAAAATGTCAATAAGCATTTTATATAGTTTGAATGTATAAGGCTATGGTTCAGATAGAGGGTTCTTCATACAGTATATGTTGGCAACCTTAATCCCTGACCTGGGTATTTCACGGTCCCATCTCTTTTAACGCCTCCGCCTGATTTATACCTCAGGTAGGGCATAAATGTCTGAAGGCTCATCCTTTTACGAGCGTGACCTCCAGCGGCTGTCATCAATTTGTCATCGCGGCCTGGTATCCAGGAACCGAGCAAGATATTATATAGAATAGAAATATCATCCTTTTAACTCCCAAATACTTCACAGCATAAAATATGTCGGCGATATTGAACCATTTTCGAAAAAATCGTTGTATTCATCACGGGGAAAAGTATACTAGTTCTAATTTAACAAACCAAATTATCCCCTACAAAGTATTTCCTAAGTTTTACTTTATTGACCTACCTGAAATCTTTATGAATTCAAGTCCAAAGCACATTGATTGATAGTTGGCACTCCTTTTTTTACATAAGCAGTGGAGTACTGCTGGAAAACCTTGACACAATGAGTATTGCAAGAACTGTCATTTTCAATGCTGCATGAACTTTCACCAAATGAACCATTTGTCATAAGGATTGGCTTCCATCATCAACTTTAACTTTTGAACCGTGGCTTAAGATTTATCATTACATGGTTCCAAATTATTTAAGAATACTATCGAATGATAATATTTCATTGTGAATACAAAGAAAAAATTAATGTAAAAACTAAAAAAAGATACAGCGTAAGCAATAAAAGTACTTCCCTAACCCGGCAGAAGTTTTGTCACCTAGAAGGTGTCCTGTGAGCATTTATCTCATGGTATTTGTATGATGATTTTTTTAAATATAATTGGATGTGATGATGAGAAAAATCTACACAATTACTTTCAATGCAATTTGAAATTGAAATAGTAAATTGTAGGTTTCCTATCAGGGGCTGAAGAATTCAGAATTCGTAAGCTCTAACGTCTTCTTGCCTCGGGTAATTATTTAAAATATGAAACGCAAAAGGTATCCAGGTGATTAAAATGCTCAAATGAGAATATAAAAATGTCAGGTTTGTTGTGTACTGGTGAGAGATATCCTCAGCCTTACTGTTGCGGGGAGGCCAGAGCAAGACTGAATTGAGTAAAGGTTGGGAAGTAAAAGAGGGATTTTCGATTTAACAAGGGTTAGACATAATTAACATTAATAAAAATAAACAATACAGGTGAATTAATAGGAAAATATAGATGTTTAATTCTCAACATGAGCAAAATGCTCAAATGTACCTCTCCCGAGTTATACCCTTACATTTTCCCCTTACAGCAGGTGAAAAATGTTAATATTTACAAAAGGTACTTCTCTGGCACCAAATCAAATCAAATACAAATTTCAATCCTATAGCTCAATTTGGAAAGTCGGTAGAGGTACACAAAAAAGTTTTAGAAAAATCATGACTTTAATAAATCACAATTAAAAAAAAAGGAACCTATCACTATAAAAAATTAAAGTTTATTCAAACTGTATTATTGTAAATTTTTATTAATTTTAAATATTTTTTAACATAATTCCTCTTATAGATGTAGTAAACTGATTTACAAAAACTAATATATTTATTAGAAATAAACGTAATCGTTTTAACAAAGACAAACCAGGACCGGTTTCAGGAATGTTTTCTCATTAGTTTCTAGCCATCTTTCCACCATATTATCGGGTGGATAGTTCGTTTATCAACATTTCAGCCTCTGTTTTCGATGGCCACCAATCATTTGTGGCTCTAGGGATGGTAATTTCCGCTTGATAATCAGGAAGGTGTTAAAGTGGAGCAACCACCCATGCGGTTTGAAACTGTTCGAGCAGCAAAATGTTCTGTCCAATGCATGTATTTCTATTCCGATGAACTTAAAGTATCTGAATGATTGATATACACACCTATATGACTAAAAATATAAAATTTTTTATGAAAGTACATATTTATAATTTAAATAATTAAGTTTTAAGATAAAATGCAATCTTTTTAATTTTGTTGTTTTAAGCTGTAAATTCGGCAGTTTCCTTCCCAGCGGCTTACCCGATTTCAAGGGCACTGGCAAATCGGTCAAAATCCATGGATTACGTCTGTGTACAGTCAGCCGGCGCATGAGGACTTAAATGACTTTCCTGAAATAGGCCGTTTATCAATGCTCTACTGAAATATTAATAAACCAATTTTCTGAAGAAATATTTTGCTCATTAACAACATTTTGATGATTCAGACAATATGGACCCAGAGGTTTTATAAACAATAAACAAAAGTGATGGGAATCGGTGGCAAATTAGAATTAATATAATTAAATATTTACAAAACAATAAATTTAAAAATATATATATATATAATCTAACAAATGAAATAATGCCCAGCGTGAACCAGTATTTTTCTATTATATTCTCTAAATACGTTTCTGCCATATATTTTCAAAACTTTCTTAACTAATTTATCAAGAATAGCATAGATTATATAAGAGTTAGGAACACAAATTGTCAGGCTGTAAGTTTGTTTTTTAATTTTATTAATATTGAATTTTCATTTAGCCAATATTTTTCTCCTTTATTTTAAAACTTTTTTTCATCTATATTCCACTTTCTATTGACAAAAGTATATACCACAATGAATATACGTACTTTTCTAGAAGTGCTCTATATATAAATAAATAATTTAATATAGTATCAAACAAATTATTTAAAAAAAAAAATAATAAAGTATGAATTACCATATACTGTTGAAGGTAAATCTCTACTTTTAACCCATGCCGTGAGATCTAGGTTATTGTTGTGAAAATTCTAGAAAACTCTTTTGTAACCTTTTTAATTTACGTGAGATCTTTATTGTTGCCAAAATCAGAGAAGTACTTGAAGTACAGCTTGTCTTGAAGAATCCAAATGGCTCACTTGGCCTCAAGGAGTACTTTCCCCTATTTGTGAAATCGGCTTTTTGCACCTGTATCTAAATCTAGATCTAATCTAAATTGTTGTTCGTTGCGAAAAAAAAAAAAAAATGTGGAGGGGAAAATATAAGTTTATTTCACATGATTTAAATTATAGGCACGTTTATATTGTATACTGTCGTTTTAGTTGTAATATCTCGTAAGTACAGAAAAATCTAAAATATGAATTTTATAAGTACTACTTAAATTAAAACAAAAATTATTGTTCTAACTATATATTTTTTCAGACTTCAAGAATTATTTTTAATTTTTTTAAAAATTCATTGGTTGATTTTTATTTATTAAAATTACGAAAATATTTGTTCAGACTTGCAACGCATAAGCGTAATATTATGTTGTTTTTTTTTTCTTAATTAATTTAATATCAGGAATTGAAAAGGGCTTTAGTGCCTTAGAGTAAAATGTAAAAATAATAAGACACCATAAAATATAATCTAATAATTATAATAAATTGAGGAAAAAATGAGAGACTAATTATTAACAAAGCAAATAATGTTTATATAAGTATAGCGTTTAAATGGATATTATAGAAATCCTTTATTACATCTAAAACAATTATATAAAAATAATAATAATAAAAAATAAAACAAATAAAATGAACCCATCAATCATATCATATATCATAGCATAACTAACAATTAATAAAATGCAATGAATAAGAAACAAATGAACTAACGTTGATTAAAGAGAAAAGAACAATTAATGGGTGTACACATATTTATAAGTTTTAAATAAAAATCAGAAACATAAAACCCTATAACAAAAAAAGAGAAAAACGCAACAAAAATAAATATTCTAATAAATCATAAATTATAAAGTATCTTAAATTAAGAATATAATCAAATGAAAAAAAGAATTAAATAAAGATGTTTTATCTACATATTTGCAGATTCTGATTGAATATTACTAACAATCTATAATATTTTATGTTAAATGAAAAAATAAAATCATCTATCTGTTTATTTACAAATAATAAATATACAAATAATCTATTCATAATTGGAAGACGATATTTTAATTTCTTTTATTAGAAAATTGGTTGGATTTGAATTATATTCACAGTCGAATTCCGTATAATTCTTTACTTTGGATTTATTTCGTATTGTTTTTAAAGTTTCAGTTGTTTATTTTTTTTTTTTTCAATTTACAAAAAACCAAGGCTGCAAAAGGTACTTTTAAGATAAGATAAGACTATTTTTATTGGGGTTTTCGACCCCATAAAACTCCCCCCTCTAAATCGAAAAGAAAGGTAGATGATCCGGCATGCTACTTTTTCAAAGTTCACAAACTGTTACTTAAGAAACCCTGCAATGACCCATCCTGTTTCGGTGACGTCCTGCTATGTCCTCGCCAAATAGGAATTACGAGCCGCTCATACTTAATTTATTTTTTTTTCGTTAGAGGGGTGCGTCTCCGGAATACCTCACCTCTTCATGGCTACCGGAGTAAAAAGAGGAACGGATTAAAAAAAAAAGGAATGAAAGAGGAACACAAGAGTTACCACGCGGCCTTTCAGTTCCACTCTATAGATAGAAATAAAATTAATAGAAAAAAAAACTTAATTTATAGAATCCCGGCATAAGCTTATGTTTTTCTTATAAAAGTCTTTAAATGATTATGATAATGTTCTACATAATGGCTATATTATCCTCGAGTGTGGTACGGCTACAAAAGGCCGACAGAGGCTACTAGATAGGACTAAATTACATTCTTTACTTGAAAGGACTATCTTCCCACATATTTTATGCCCGGTAGTCAGAAGAACAGAGGTCCTATTCCTTCTTATGGCCGTCTCTGATAAAATTCTGATGGATAATAAAATTCAGCCCGTTTTTTTCTCATTCGTTTATAACAGGACGGAAAAACTGTTTCAGAGTTTCATCTATCGATTTCTTAAAAATAAAAAAATTAGTAGTTATGCTTCGTTGAAGTGTTTTTATTATTACCTAGTTCTCATCAGCTCCAACCTTAGAAAAAATAATTAACTCTCCTATATAAATCTCGTCTGTGAATTAACATTTAACGGCGTACGACTACTAAGAAAATAGGAGGAAAATTAAAACTAATGCTATTCTTTTAAACCGCGAATCCAATTATTCGAGTATTTTCTATATCCAACCAAAAACTAACTACTGATTGTGTATGCCTTACGTCTTAAGGAAGTTTTAAGTTTAATTTAAGTATATAACGTATCTTCCCTATTGAGGTTTAAGCGTTGTGTTCACCCTCCTCGCTCATTCTCTTACTTTCGTGTCTAAGCCGCCACTAACTTAAAAAATTTAAGGAAACAATGATTTTTCTTATTTAAAATGGAATTTCTACTAGTAAACTGTTCATTTTGCAAGTAATGTCTTGCAGACGAGACAGCAAGATATAGATTTGATTAAGCTTTGTTGGTTAATCCACTTGGCTCTTCAATTCTAAAGGGACCTTTGATTCGATTTTTTTTTTCTTTATTGTAATGTAAATGTTACTTTCACTAACCCATATATCGATAACATTATGGGTATTCATGATGCTGTGTTAAATGTAAAATGGTTTACCATGTTAAATGTTATAAATATAGGATTCTGACCAGACCTATGTATTTAAAGGCATGTCAAATGTTAATTGCATGAGAGCTCCTAGGGGATTTCTTGAGCAACTTGTTTTATAACCTATCCTTCCAAAACTTCATGTTATTGTTTACTTCTATTTTTTGATTAAAGTAATTTATTACACAACATGCCTCAGTGAAAGTTTTGCTACTGCGTGCCTAGTTGATCTTCTGACTTGTGAGGAAGAGAATCAAGATGAGCTAATTGACAACTGTCATTACACTATTATTATTGTCATTCAATGCTTTATTAGTTTTAAAAACATCCAAAACAATCAAAACACAAATTACAAGCAAGTAACCTCATTCTCAGTCATTCTCCATTTAACAAACTCTCAACCTTGTTATATGTCATATCGTTTTAACATGGTGAAAGAAGAAAATATATCTCCATTTAGCATGAGTTTTTCCATTTAACACACTCTAACATTTTAAACTAAAGATCATGAATGCTCCTATAATAATGGGAATTATTTCGATCGCGGAAAATTTTGTATTCGAGGTCCTAACGGGAACACACGTTAATAACACAGTCTCGCAAAATGTAATATTTGTAAGTGTGTGTTTTTGAAGTATAACGAGGTAATTAACTTGGTACATTGGCGTGTCTTTTCTGATAAAATGCTTTGTTTCACCTGCTCTTAGGTGTTTCATCAGGAGAGTGAATTAAGAGTGTTAATTGTGCCCTATGGCCGTGAAATCGATTGATCATTGTTTTATTTGGTCAACAGGTTTATTAAATATGGACTAATTCTCTTTAAATTAGCGTTTCATTGATGAAATAATATATAGAATATTTAAAAGTCATCAAAAAAGTGCATATTCTGTTCATAAATTCCAACTAATATGATAATAATATGATGATATGATTTAAGTATAGAGGTTTGTAATATAAATATTGGACCACCAAATATTTTAAAGATGATTCTGTCACCTTCCATAATATTGACTACATAGTCATTTCCTCTTTCTTTTTTTATATTTTTATTTCACACAATCTCAGTAAGATGAGTAAGCCAAGTTTCATTTCATTAATATATTTTAATTCTTAGTTATCAAAATATCCTTTCCGCCCTTAGCCCCTCTCTTGGACTGTTCTATTCTTGGCAATCGCGCTTCCGTGTTCATTTTCTTAAGAAGGCCTCCTTGTTTACACTTGGATCTGTGCATTCCTCCTGTCACGCTGCAGATCTTTATCTACAAGGACTCAGGAACATACTAATCCTTTTTTAAAAGCCTAATGGCGTCAATGAGGTTTTACTAATATGCCTTTCAAAGTCCCAATACTTGTTTATGGACTTGTTATCCTCGAAGTTCAACGTGCAGGAATCTGTTTTATTTCGTTGTGTATATATATTGTACACTGAGTAAATATTTTTAATTACACGTTTTATTAAAAAAATAAAAACTATATTTTACGAATATAGCCTATTTTTTTTATAATTACTTGATATTATAATATTTCAAAGACTTATACATTAAACTCTAATTTAATTTGAACACTCATACTGGTTAAGAAATTCGACCATACAATGTGATTTAATGGTTTAACATGCTCAAGAAATAATAACAGAACGCTAACATTACTGAACTACACCCACAACATATACAATTTGCTTGATGTGAATAATGTACTGAATTCCATTAAAAAGACAAAAGTAATTTGGTAATTACAGCCAAATATAAATTCCTTCTGTCCATAGCTTCAAAAATATCTTCGAACGAATCTTGCTTCTCACACCAATCAAGCCATACTGTAATAAACGAATGATACTCCAAGATTTGGTATTTAAATGGTAGTTTTTAACCAAATCTATGTCATGAGAGTGATCTTTATAAAAAATATAACAAGATTTTTTTTGTAATAGATCTGTCTGTGAGAAGGTACGTTCTTAGAAACTTCATAAGCCCAGACCTTTCATCGATTCGATTGCTACAGTTAAGCTTGTTTATTCATACAATAATGAAAATGAATCTGTAACACTACGATCCATGAAGTCTCAGGGGTGCAGTACTTTCAAAAGAAGTACTGTTACTAGACCACCGGTTGTGCAAGGAGGTGATTTGGTCAGAATCACGCACGACCACTACATTTTCCCAATTAAGGGTATCCACCGTATGAAGCTGTGTCGTCCAGGAGGGCTGCCGAACCCACAGGGTTGACTCACAGCTTCAATAATAACTTTTTAGTAAACAAAAATATTCATTATTTCTTTAATTATGAGTTCAAAGTAATAAAACATAAAAAAATAGATAGAAAAATATAAATGAATTGATATTATTTATTATATCTAATATTCTTAAATAAATCGACTGAAAAATTACAATGGTTTTAATACACCAAAAAGACCGATAGGTCCACGTATGATATTAGCATCACGTATGATGATAGTAGCAGTAATGTTTTTAATTAATCAAAAATGGTATATTTTATGAACTTTTATCGTTTTCTGAAGCCTTACTAAGCTCATTTGAGGAACAATACATTTTTCTATAACTTTCTATGACTTAAAACACTTCTGTAGGTTAACCGATATGCAATTATGGGATCTGTTATAATTACTTCATCTCTTCAATAGTTCGGATGAGGTTCAGCCAGTGAAGGTTAAGGTCTCAAAGTTGTAATTGTCTAAGTGTAGACGAGAAAAATCGGGTAAACAAAAATATTCACACTTGGAAGCTGTTACAGTTGTTTGATGAAAGCTGTGGAGCCCCTTGAAGGAGAGAATGCCACACGATACGCAGTTCATGTGTTCTTGTTTACCCGAATTCTCTTGTCTCATAGAACAGACTATAGTCTAAGTACTATGTAAGTCCATAAAATTCATTATATAAATAAATATTTTAATATTAAGTAATTAATACAGTACTCTGATAAGACTACATTAATGAAATTTCATCTCCTCTGCGCAGTAATTAACAAGTAGTCGTTAAGAATAAAGTATTGTATTGTTTTCATTTGACCCTACTCCTCGGAATCATCCAATATTTGCTATTCATTCGATCCGAAATTCGCTTTCAAGCTATGCACAACGTTAACTCCGCCATCATGAGGACCTCGCCTTGTTAATGGGCAGTTGAATATTCCGTGGGCTCAGGTTATGACCAAGATAGACCCGGAACCGGATGGGTAGGCACATGGCCGGCCGCTGGCTGAATTTGTTAGTGGGATGGGAAGAAAGGAAGATGACAATTCTTCTGAATTCACAATCATCTTGCTCGGATCGGTTGTGGGGATCACGTCCTTCGGTTTTATACCGTCGCTGTTTTCGCATGTTTATATATCTTCTCAGCTTGTACGGGGTCCATTCTATTCCCGACACGATAGCTGGTGCATCAATATCGTGAAGGGGTTGGCTCGGAGGGACATTAAGAGCTGGTTCTTTATTGAAGAAAAAATGCAATGGTCCTCTATACATTACACAAGAGAAAAAGAAATAGAAATAATTGCCAATAAATGTAAATAACATCAGGCGTTTGAAACGAACTTTTTCTCCCTTTGAAAGCTGTTCGCATTCAACATGAGAGTTTATTGGAAAATACTGGCACGAAAAAATATGAGGTATCTTGTTCTAACTTTAAAAAAACTTTTTTTCATGTTATATACATATACAACATTAAATCACTGATGAGATGTTTGAATATATATTTTATAGCAAGATTATTTTTTCATTTATTACTAAAAAAGTATTAAAAATATATTTGGAAAGTAAATTGGGCATTAGATCTTCCTCACCATTTCTGTTGGGTTGGTAAACAATAACCAATATTTCCAGGTTTGAGTATAATACTTATTATTTAATAAGTTTGTTTTTTCGTTTGAAAATGAAATCTGCGGTGGTGGACGTGTTTGAAATATATTCGTGTCAAGAAAAAGACTACATTCGCGAAATTAGTTAAATTGAAGATCCAACTTTGCATGTGAAATTTGATAAAATTGACACAGGACCTTAATGGTATCTCCTTGCACATTCTCTGAAAATTTCATTAAAATTGGATTAAATATGACCTTTCCAGGAAAGGCGAAGAAAAATTCTGTAAACTTAGTTTCCGTTGATAAGGAACTATGTTGATTATTTAGAGCGGAGTAAAACTCTGTGCGTTTCCAGCCTAGAATCGAAACCTATCGCAACACAAAACTCCACTGAGGAGTAGAACCGACGCTGTATAAGTAGTCAAAAAGAGACCAACTTCAGAAAATAAATCTACTATTTAATCACGTTTGTAGGTCTAGTTGGTTCTCACTCACTATTGAAAATAGCAGTTCTACAAAGCTCATGGAAATTCCGCTCCAGTTTTATGACTTCAGAAATGACATTAATCAACCTTTTATACCCATGTTGTGATGGACAGATCAACTACTGTAGAACGTTGGGCTCTAAGTCATCACAGAGAACAATATCTCTCACCTGATCAAATAAGGATGACCAACCTTACCAGGTGTACAGGTAGAAGGAGTCGTAACTAATCATTGTAACCTCAGCTGACCTAAGAAGCCTTCTCCCTATTGTTTTTATTGTTTTATTATTACGCTTAGTTATAGAGTGCAATCCCGCAATAAGAACACGATAAAAAAAAATCATAACATCTTTACTGCTTAAAGTGTTCTAATTTGGCTTAGCAGCTTAAAATGGGGGATGAATAGAAAAAGAATACAACATAATAAAGAACATTTTAGATTTTACAAAATAATTTGGATCTCTGGATTGCTAAAAACTACCATTATTAATATGTTTTTCGGTATATTTTAAAAATATACTATAAGACATTAATATAAATGAACTTTATGTTTTATGTTGAAATAATTGTTTGTCGAAGTCGACGGGCTCCTCATATTTTATAAATATAGTCGTGTTTCACAGATATATATTTTCATATATATTTTTTTAGTAATTCACAGAACACTCCTGCTTCATTCAATCCAGTATTCCAGACTATCACTCCATCCCCCCTTCCTGCTAGGTGGCAGGGCAGGAAAGGTTCCAAAAACCCTATCAACATCATCTCATAACTCCATCTTCTGATGCACCTCCCTCTCTCTCCCCCACACTTATTTTCGACTTCTGACTGGTTTCTTATTATTTTACCATTATCTATTGTCTTTATTAATTTATTTTTTTCTCTTCTATGCGATACAACACGAGGTGATTCTATGCGATAATCACCTCCGGATTTAAAAAAAGTACCATTTAGAATGGATATTTCATAAATAACAGATAAACATTACAGGTAACCTTAAAATACCAAAGGTAGTAAAAGATAATACCCAACACGATTTACTTCCTTTATCACAGTAAAGCACTCACTAATTCACTGTTTCTTTCTGTTTTAGAGGAATCGAAAAAAAAAAAAAAAAAACAGTACACTAATAATTATTACAGTTTTCAATTTGCCAAAAAATAATTCACACTAATTATCTGATCCAAGTGTTTCTTTTACGAACCGTTGGCGTATTTCCTAGGTACGTAAACATTTACAATTATCTTAAACTTGCGGTAAATATGTAAAAGTAAAAAATCTATTCCCTTGTCTTAAACTTTAGTTTCGAAACATATATGTTTACTATGCATAAAATACAAGTTAGTTCCTTGCATAACAGGAGATTATACATTTCCTACATGAAGATCTAGGTTCCTGCGTAGTATAAATCCAGAAAGAATCATTCATTGTCCGTAGACCTCCGCCAAAGGAATACCAAGGAGTCACAACAGGTGTTTATAATAAAAAAACCAAACGAATGCATTGTCAAGCCGCGGCGGGTAGATCAAGAACTAGAATTGAGTTTCAAGGCGATACATTGATCACACCTCGTGTTTTATAATCGACTCTTGGCTAAGACATGTTAAACACTACCAAGAATTTCACTACAACATATGGCATACACGCCATCCTTCCTTGGTTTCATAAGGCAAGAGATTAATATTTCTGCCTGGCAATAATTCAACACTCGAAGCTAGAAAGTGGACATCGTTTAAGTAAACCATTGTTAGCATGAAAGGTACATTTTAGAGATTTTTTTTATTTGTCAAGAAACCAGTGTAGAGTCCTCTATGTTGATCTAGCAACATCGGGACTGACAAAAATTGAACCCATTCGTTCCAACACCAACCGGGTTCGTTATCTTTAGCAGTTGAACTCAGTCTATTATAGAATTAAATCAAGCTCTAACGCTGAGGCCACTCTGTGTAATATAACTAACTCTTCGATGGTCTATAATAGCATATTTAATATTTGTGGTATTTGGTACGAGAAGATTTCCCGGTGAAGGTTTCCAGGTGTGTCGTATTTGGTGGCATTTATCTCAATTTTCCACTTACGACTACATTCTTCAAGTGAAATGACAGGTGATTGATGGGTTTAAGTTATAGTACATTAAAAACTTAGCTTGGATACAGTAAATTGCTAATTAATGCTTGATAACTCGTAAGAAATGTACAGGATGAATGATTGTACCTAGTATACTGCCTTGATTAACACCAACAGACAAAGGAAAAAAGAATGAGTAGGAATAATTATAACCGACTTTGTTTATTTCATCTGAGAAATAGGAATTAATAATGAGAAAACATTTTGATAAATCAGAAAGGAAAATTTACTAAACGTTCCGAGGATGTCTTGATCACGAATTCTTACTTTAATAAAGTTGTTTAGAACGATTGTCTATCATAAAATTTAATAACTCCTTGGAAATTGCTAATACCTCTTGAAATAACAGAGTTACCAGGTAGCGATGACGTAGTGGTTAAGCACAGTGTTAAGCTAAAGGACCTGGATTCGAGTCCGTCTGTGGTACATAATTATTTATTTTGTTACTGTAGCTGTGAGTCAACCCTATGGGCTCTGGAGCCCTCTGATATCCACGAGCCCCATAAAGTGGTTACCCTTAATGAGGAAATAGGCGGGCAATCTAGCGTGATCATGAAATTCACCTCCTTTTACAACCGTTGTTTCAAAAAAAGTACTTCTTTACTAAGCACTGAACCTTTGACCCTCTTGTTTTTTACGCTTCACAATATTATTGTTGTTCATTCTCAAAAATATAGAACTTTGATACTACAAGGCAAGAATCTTTGTTTAAATTGCTTTCAATTATTGCTTAACTATAGCAATTAAGAAGTAACATTAATAATTACACTAAAACTACAGAGAAGAAAAAATTGAGAAGTAAAGCAAATATGATTTCCATTGTAATGATATGTTCTGTGAACACCAGTCGCAATCATTACTATAAAAAATATATATATTTATTTATTGATGTTTACAACTGTATTTCATAAAAATACATTTAGTAAATTTGATGTAAGTTTATAGTGGAGTGATGCAGAAATGTAGAGTAACTACCCATTGGTAGGCACTCTAATAATTTTCCACATTAGAAGGTCTCGAGGCCATTTTCTTTTCAGGCTTCTCAGAGAATTGTCAGGAATGGAAGACGAAGCAAGGTTTGAAACTAGTTGGTTTAAGTGGTTAGAGAGTTTATAATGGAAGGATTGATGTCTGGTTCGGGCTAGATCGGTAACATATGGAACATTAAGGTCTTAATGGAGGATTTTATTTGTGACAAAGTAAAAAGCATTGGGGATTCTGGATTGTAAGGATTGGATACGAGAGGAATTCGAACTAAAATATTTTAATTGTATATTATACTTATCCAAAAGTAGAACGTTATATTGTACATTAAAGTACTTAATCCATGATTATCTTTCATTATTTACATATTTTCAAAGACTGTAGTTCTTTCAAGTAATAAATTCATATTTTTGAATAACTAAAGGAAATATAAAATTGAAAAAAAATTAATGACGGCCCATTTCGGGTCTTCTTAATTCACGTTTTTTCCACCGTTCTGCATTTTTTGCACATTCTGAGTTTTTATGGGGTGTAGGATTACGCCGATCGATTCCCAAGGCTGGAAAACACTTATATTAAAATTTAAAGTCAAATCCTCCATCGGGATTTTGAGATATTTTGTCTTGAGTATAGGATATAGGTATGTTTTCCTATAAAAAAAAAAAATCGATTTTTTCACATTAGTTCCAAATCAGACAAGATGCTTGCGTGTCTGTGAGATACTATAGTATTCGGATAAGGACCACCAAGGTATAACTGCCACGTATATCATCGCATTCCAGGAGCCAAAGTATCAAAAACTGACCAAAAAGTAGTCCTGCTGGTCCGGTTCTGGAAGGAAGTTTAATACAGTCCATTAGCGAGTTAGAACCTGACTCCTGATGGCGTCTTCATGCTCTGGTCGGATCTTCCAATTTCAGAGATAAAGAAATGAAATGAAAAGCCAATTTTTTTTATAACGAAAATAATCACATGTTTCTAATGAAAAAATAATGAAATATCACTGTTCAGGAAGAAAAAAAATTTAATTTATTGCTTCGTGTCTTATTTGATGCTATCATTCACGATCTGAAACGAAAAAGAAACCTTTACGACTTCTTCACTTTTGAGGCTAGGAAATTTATTTATCTTTCTGAAGATTCCTCAAATTAAGAATAAATTTTCTCGAAAGATACAATCGCTAACTTTACATTTTTCTTGAATAGATAATACAATATTTTAGCATCGGAGGAGAAAAAACAAAACCACAAAAATAATAACAAGGCTTGAAATGGACAATAAATAGAGATAAAATTTGAATAAAAAATAAATTATAAATTTTTTTGTCGTGTAGCTAATCATTAATTCTTTTAAGGTATCTGATTTTGATATAAATTTATAGTTAGATTTGTTTTCAGTTATATGTTGTTGTTTTTTAAACGATGGGTATAATTAATTATCGCTCTAGTTAATTTAGTTCAATTTAAAGCAATGTAATTAATAAAAAATGATAGTATAATTAATTAATGAAATAATGTAACATAAACTACATAATATACATTACAATCCTGCCTACCCGTTTCAGTCTGTACCCAGACATGGCCGGTTTGGCTGGAGTACCGATCAATCCAAAGCGTATTCAAGAAAAAAATCAATTTTAATTTAACTCTTATATTAGTTAAAAATTAAAACTCAATTCAAACATAGGTAATAAGTATATTAATATTTAATATTAATAGTATTATAATTAAATATAATTAAAATAAAATACATCGCGGGAGGACTGTCGCCCATATAATAATAATAATAATAGTATATTAAGTATATTAAATTTTAATTTATCACACCAATTTAATATTATTTTTAATAAAACTGACTTTAGATAAAAAATTCTTAATTTAATTTACTTATTGATATTTACAACTGTATTAAAAATAGATACAATATTATTTATACAATGACATGTTGAGAATCTGCCCATTGATAGTACTCCAATAAAGCATAATTTAAGTTTATTGTAACTAACTATTTTTCAGTTTTTAATAGTTGTCACAAAGTATGTTATTTTTTCAAATTAGTGTTTTATCGGCCCTCAATTTATTTATTTTATTTTTACCCTTTATTAATCCTATGGGATAGTTAAGCAAAGGCTGGTTAAGCAGGGCTTTACTAATATAATAAAAAGAATAATGTAAATTAAAGTAATTAATAAAAACAATAGTTTAGTTATATTTTTATTTTAACATTTTTTTTTTTTTTTGCATTGCTTATCTAGTAACTTTGACTCATATTTTCAAGTTTTAGTTTGATTGCATTAAAAAATAAAGAACTTTAACATAACATGCGGTATCTTGATTTTTTTTTTGTATATTATGGGGTTGATATCTTCTCTAATAAAAATAAGTAAGCTTAACTCTCAAACTAAATAGAAAAAAACACTTAAAAGATTTATAAGAATAATGGACCCCACAAATTCAATAAGGAGCCTACTAACATTAATTTTTGTTTAAGAAGTTGGTAGGGGTGCGGTCAGCAAATAATACTCAAATAAACTTATTTATAAATAAGTTTTTCTTCATATTAATCTACTACCAATTATTTACACCTCATTATTTGTTGTTGTATTTCACAAGCTCTATAAAGATTTTTCTTTAATTTCGAAACAAAAACCATACAGTCTATTGAGGTACATATTGCAATGTGTTGCTAAACGAAAATTTTTGAAACACTATTTTATATTTATAAAACACAACTTTATAAAAATGTCGGTGGGCTCTTTATTGCATGTGAGGACTCAATTAGTTCTTAGAAATTCGCGAAGACGAGGACACTATGGAAAAAAAATTATCTCAATATCGTACACTCGTTTTTTTCTCCCCGATTACGACACATGCAGGAAATACTTGGCAGATGAAATAATTTTCCTAAATGGTATTAATTTTCCGCATTCTCGGAAGACAAGACAGTTCCATATGATCGGCATATGGTCATCTCCCGGAGAGATACCATCTTCCGAGTTCCGGGTACCCTAGGAGACAGCGAGCTACAGTACCACGGCACCCTGACTGACAGCCACGTTCCCCGGTCTTTATTCCATTTAGTCAATTGTACTCTCGCATTCTGCATCAATCGTTGTGCAGTTGCCAGACATTGACCCGGCTAGTCCCAGCCTGACCTTGCCTTACATAATGGAACATGCTTTTGAATTCGAATAACTTTCTTAAAGAAGGTGAAAAAAAAAATCTGAACGGCGTGTCTCATTTTTTTTTTTTCAAATTTACTAAATACAGAGGTTAATCTATACGTAGCATTAACACCAGTATTCTGATTTCGTTGATTTAAAATGAATTACGAATGGTAGTAAAAAAAAATAAAAATAGAGTCGATTATTTAGTGAAACAAATAAATATTTCTTTATCAATATCACAAAATAATGTAATTCTAAATATCACTTTATTCGTCAATTTCTGCATAACATTTCAATTTAATGAAAAATGAATAACCTTCTGTGGCTATTCTGTGTTAGTATTTTTTCAGTTTGTATACCAATCAGTTTCTTAATGATACAGAAAATAATTACATAAAGTCAAATAAAATTTCGACTTGTATTAACTATAGTCTAGTTAATATTTGTTACGTGACTTGAATATATTTACATTTCTGTAATTAGCGTTAAGTGCCATTCGGTGCATACAGTGTCAACGACTGGTTTCTAAAAAATAAAATCTTTTTTTATAATTACTTCAAAAATTTGAAAAATTTTCTCTGTCAAAATAAATATAAATAAACTTAAATAGAAATAATAATTTAATTTATAAAATAATAAATATAACTATGAAACAGACAAGGTTTTTCTGTCGTGTTGAATTAAGTGTGAAACTTAAATATTCAATTATAAATACATAATTAAAATTTTCAGCATTTTATACAATTTTTAGATATTTGTAAAAATATATTTCGGCGATAATTTCAAATGTTATAATTAGACGTATGATGCAAGAATGAAACACAACGGTAACTTTCTCTGAATTTTGAATTATTGATTTTTTAAAAATTTTATCTTTAATTTTTAATTTTTTTTTTAGACTCTTGGACTCAATACTGGCATAAGTCTTCATATAATTTAAAAATTCATTATTTTTTTTTTTTTTATCGAATCCATTAATATTTATTGGTTAATCCCATATATAAGTTAATGCTCTACGTAACATATAACCAAAGAAATACGTTTGTTTATTTGGTATTAATTTCACTGTTTAATTTTAATTCAAAACTATAGAAAATTTGAATAGTAATAACCGATTGGCTTTAGGTAAGATAGAGCTTCCGTGTGTCATTTTTTTTTTTTTATTAAAGAGAATTAATACAATCTATCACAAAGTAAGTGCATTAAGTGTTAGAATTCAAATACTCATTCATACAATATATACCGAAATAGAAGAGAAGAAAAAAGAAAAAAAAAATGTAAATAATAACATTTTAATTAAAAATAATAACAATAAAGAAATATATAAATAAAAGATCCATAATCATGAGAGATAGTTGACCGTGGATGACATATGAGGAGAAGATGGTTGGGGGATGCGGTCAAATTTTTTTAAAAATTTATTTATTTTATTTTTCCGCCCACTTTGTAACGTATTATTTCACTTCTTAAACTTTTTCTAACTGTTTTAGAGTTCTACTACTGGGTAGTTTCTCTACATCCTGTATCATATCATATGTCATTATGATCAAATTTACTGGTTGTATTTTTTTATACAGTTGTAAATATCAACAAATAAATAAAATAAAAAAAAAAAAAAAAAAAACTTTTTCTAAAACATTTGTCGTCACCCTCTTATATACGTTTCCTCTTTTTAACTGTTGTTAAATACTCTTGACACTTTGTCATCTTCCCGTACTTCGTCATCCTTGTACATATATTTATATATTTTTAACATGTTCTAAAACCATATGTCGTCACCCTCTCACACGCATTTCTCCTCTAAATATTTTCTACTTTTTATTTTCTATTTTTTACACACTTGTAACGTTTTCTCTTTAAAACACTAGCCATCTTTGTAACGTATTTTTTAATTCGGATTTTTGCCGTTCTCGTCACAGAAGCCACTTGGCGGTAAGATTTCAACCTGACAGGTCCGTTTTATTCTCTTTTTTTCCCCTATCTTTATTTTACCTCCCCCCTCCCTTCTTCTATTCTTTTCTCAATTTTCCTTACCTACGTTATTAGTTTTGTTCACCAAATATTATTATTGTCGTTTTCAAAATATTTTTTTTCTATTCATTTCTTTTGTTAAACTTTACTTATTTATTGCCTCTTTATCTATCATTATGGTTACATATTTCATTTGTTACATATATTTTCTTTCTCTTATTTTTATTTTTATTTCCATATTTTAAAATTATTAATAAACTAATATATTCATATTTCTTTGCATTATATGACTTCATTTGAATTTTATTTCCTTAATTATGTTATTTTACCTACTTATTCAATTACCTATGAATAAATTTTATTTTCCCCTTCTCTCATCACTTTATTTTATTAATTCCATTCTGTACAATTATTTACTTTGTCATGAGGTGTAGATAGTTGACCGTAGATTAATGCTTGAAGAAGTTTGTCGGGGGGTGCGGTCAGCAAAGAACAACATAAATAAACAAAACCATATTTATTTATTTTATTCGAAACGTCGGCATAAAATAAATAAATATGGTTTTGTTTATTTATGTTGTTCTTTGCTGACCGCACCCCCCGACAAACTTCTTCAAGTATTTACTTTGTCATTCTGTTTATATTTTATTTATTTATTTTAGTGTTTTCAGTATTTATTGGTTGATATCTTGTCCTGTTCTTAGCCCTGATGAAGGCTAGAAATTCTGGCCGAAACGTTGGGACGATTAAATAAGTTACTTCAGCTTATTTGTGTTTTAATTTGACCCCCCTAACCATCTTCTCGTATAAATAAAAGATAATACTATCTTCATTTGTGTAAATAAAAATATGAAACTATATCAAAAATGTATTAAAATAAAACTAATAACATAAGAAAAATAAAATAAAATAATTTATACACATGACAAAAAAAATTAAATGAAATTCTATGTTTAGCTTAGGATTGTCTTTTAAATATGTGTACTTTAGTCTGTCCCTGACTTATGTTGTTTATTTTAGAATTAAGTTTACTAGCTTGTTTACTTTGTCTGCGGTATTCAATTTGTTATCAAGGCATTCCACTCCAGAGGATATGATTCACTTAATGTAGGTAACTACAGCGTGTTGGAATTTTTAATTTATGAACCTTCTTGTTGACTAAATGACTAACTCCTATTGCAACATTTTCAAAAACGTGTGTACTTTTAATAATATTTCTCGCTTCAACATTCTTATCCTGTTATCTTATCCTTAGCCTTTTGTAAAAGTATGGACAGAAATATAAATATATTTACTAAAATTAAGATTCTGTTATTGTTAATAATGGTTCATTAATCTTTTGCTAAATTATTATAGAATCAGTATTGATTAATGGCAGTCAGTCGATCAAAATGAGTTTTACATCATATTTAACCGGAGTTAGTTTGGATCAAGATCTCATTTTCATCAAGCGATAGGTTTTATTGAATCATAACATTTGTTGGTTACTATTACTTTTATTTTATAATTAATTAAATTAGTTAAATAATGTTGTTAATACTTGTTCTTAATAATTCTCATGTTCAAATAATTAAGTAGCGGCTTTTCTACTACGAATGACTTTATTTGATTTGATTTATATAGCTGAGACGTCTATTAACTCATTTATCCTTCCCTATAAGTGTAAAACTTTTTTCAATCAAGTATCTTGAGGATTTTTAAGGACGATTTTTTATAAAAGATATAAGATCATTCCATATAAATTCATCCAAGAATACCTTCATATCTCAGATTTTCATAAAATTTTGTACATTAGTAATTCCATTTAAAAACTTTTCATATAAATATCTGCCATATATTCTTAGTATGAGAATTTTTTAAAATTACTCAAAAATAGCTAATGGTGTGTATCATAACAATCTCAAAACAGATAAAGTATTCCTACTTGTTTTCAAAATTTTTTATTATTATAATCACAAAAATACCGTTTTATTTTTACAATTATCAATTATACATTTTTGGAAGATAATTTGTTTCATATTTTTTAATAAATGTTTTATACAAGAAAAGGAAAACTGAAAATTATGTTACTCGCGTTTCAATATTTTTATCATTTTGAAATTTTAGCACGATTCCAACCAATGTAGGTCAGAGTGAAAAACTTGTATTGATTTTACATTAGTTGCTAAATTAGATATCAGATGAAAACGCATTCAGTGATCTAAAATACACCCCTCTAGCTCACTCGGTTGTAAATCTACGAAATTGTTTGTGATCCAAAACATGATAAAATTATATATTTTATTCACTAGTTATTCCATAATTTTTCAACATGAAATTTTACATTAATCTCACCAATATGAGATGGTTTTTGACATTTTCAAAATTTTGAATTCAAGTACAAATAATTGATTTGTTTTATGGTTGCCATGTTATATATCGAATGAAAGCACATAAAATAAAAAATTCTATATCCTATATAAAGATCTCTAGAGCTAGGAATAAAATACCGATCGGTTGTAAAGTTAAGATCATTTTTGATCCGAAATATGATGAATTTCTGTTTTTCTGCAATTTTTAAAAAATCAATATTAATAAATTACACAAGTGAATAATATGAAATAAATATATTTGTGATGTATTTAGTTATTATTGATAATACGCCCAAAAAAAATATGAATGAGACATACACTTTCACACCATGTTTTCATATGGATCCTACATTAGAAGTAAAAGTTAAACGCTAAAATATTTCCAATTCTTCCCAGCTATCTACCATAATCTAAACCATTAACACTCTGTGATAAAGAGTAGGACAATTATACGGTCGCTTGAAAATATCCAAAAATATTGAAACCCATGATAACCCCTAGATAAAATGAGACAAACTATTCAGCAGCGAGACAACTCTCTCCTTTTACATAACAATATAAATGAAATATAAAGTGAGGTGTATTACTATATTTACTTACTATATAAGCTTATTTAATTTATAGTGAGCAATTTTAATAAATGGACACGTATTCATGAATTCCCTTTTATCAAAATACATGGATTTGCTTCTAATATACATAACTAATATATATTATTTATTTTTTTAATAATATTTATATTTCAAAATTATTATTTTGTTTTTAAAAACTCATGTACAAAATAATAATTACACAATAAGTAATTTGACATAGCTTCATAACATTCCTATAAATTTTATTTCTATTTTCCGTGAAAGTCGACCCGTTAATATATTTTTTTAGAATTGTGGCAAAAGATTTTTTATGTATTTGATATTTTCTATTTTTTATACTTGATTTTTTGAGGGAGGGGGGAGAAAGAGGGAGGGAAAAGTAGGGATAGAGTAACTCTGCCTTTTTATAGTACAAGAGCCGTGAAGAAAAAAAAAGGCAGTTATTTCACCCTAATTTGTTATTAATGTAATGAAAACTATGTATGATTACTAGTCTAAATTGATGAGTCTGCAAAGATAGGTAGGGGAAATAAAAAATGGCGTTTCAAAACGTTAAAAAAAAATTAATTTTTCATTCCGAGCTCTTTATCTTTATAGACTACCAACAACACTAGGAAACCTCAGAAAACATTTAAAGTAGACTAAATTTGCTAAATTATGAACCCTGATATTTACGTTATTTTTACTTTTTTTATACTATTTACGTTCAATAGTTCTCAAGATATAACTTTTTTAAAAGAAACTTTTCATTAAAAATATACTGAAAAATCAATTGTAAATTCACTAATTATTTTGAGAAATCTATATTTCAAAAACTATTCGACCTACAGTTGTCTATTATCACTCAAATTAAAGCTAGTTTAATGTACTATAAAGCAGTTTTTATGATATTTGACAAAATAAATTCACAAAATGTTAATTTTGGAAAAAATATATCTCTGGAACCATAAGATATGTCTCTCAGCACACAAAATAAATTTACTATATAGTAATGTATGACACACCTTCGTAGGGGTTGTAGTTTTTATGATATTCGCATATATTTTTCACATGCAAACCACTAAAAATCAATTATTTTAGCAAATATCATAAAAACTACTACTCCCGCGAATATAAGTGCTATAAACTACTATAAGTACTATATTACGTTTAGCTAGCTTTCATTTGAGTTCTGACAGACATCTGTACGTCTTATGGTTTTTGAGATATAGATTTATCAAAATAAATTCCTAAATTCTGATTTTTCAGTGCATATAGCTTTTTATTTAGTATTTATGCATTAGAAGTAGTAATTACTAAAAAGTAATTCTTTAAAAGCTACATCTCAGGAACTATTGAACTTAAAGAGCTCTATTAGTGCTCATATTTTAGCAAATTTACTCTACTTTAAATTATGTTATCTTAGATTTTATAGAGTTGTAGGGAGTTTCAAAGATATAGAGCTCGGAATGAAAAACTAATTCTTTGAAAAATTAATTCTAATTCTTAACGTTTTGAAACAGCCTCTATTTTTTATTCCCCCTACCTATACTTGGCAGACTCATTAATTTTTCACTATTAATTATACAGTTTTATTAATGTAATTAAAATTGGGTTGAAATTACTGCCTTTTTTCTTCTCTTGCGCTCTTGTACTGTTAGTAGTCTGATAACTCAGTAGCTAATTGAATTAAGCTTGGATTAAGATGCTCTAACCTGAAATTAATTACGTGAGATATTATGGATAATTAAAGAATTCACTCCTGTCTAACTTTGGAATGTAGGGAATGCTTTCAACAAATATTAAAAATTATGTGTAATTTTTTTAAAATTGACCTAGAAAGAAGCATTGCTTAACTGCCCTCGTTTCCAGGCAAAGTAAATGTTAAACTTATCTGGAACCGCTGGAAAGATAAGATTGTTTCGTTTATAAACCACAATCACGTTAAGATAATATGGAACAAACGGATTCTTCATAACTCTTGTCGTTTATGAGGAAAACACAAGATTTTTTATAGAGATAATTATTTATCTTATTCGTCGATTTTTTGATTATTTCATTTTAGATAACTAGTTTTCTGAAAAATACATACGCAATAAAACTGGAATTGAGGAAACATGAGTAAATGAATCATATGTTTTATTCACATATGAATGAGCCTTTCACAATGACTTAATTTTGGACATGTTTTCAGAAAAATACAACTAATAATATATATATATTTTAGCGAAATTCCTATTTTTTTAAAAGTATGATATAAAATATAAGTAAGAACAGTTTACTGAAATTTGCTTTCTACTCTTCAGAGCTGAACTATCATAGACTCAATAACAAAATACAATGAGCAATTTTATGGAGTCAGCCAGTTTGTGAATTGTCATAATTTTTAATAAGGTTTAATTTTCGTTAATTACATAAACCTATAAAAAGTAACTTTTTACAATTTTATTTGATGATTGTGACTGATCTCAGAATTTTTTGGACCGAAAATATATTTTTTTTCATCACATACAGATTTAGTATGTCTACACTTAATTATTATTTTATATTTTATTTTAAAATATATATAAATATATTGCCTTATACATTAAATCCTAATTGAGTTGTAGAGTCCGATTTGTGGTCTTTTTATTTACTTTTACGTCCTTTTGATACTGTAAACATTTGAAGTTATCCGATTGACAAACCCTTGTTGGTTGCAAAGATTTAATTGATTTTTATGCTAGAGAATTCTTGTTAATTTTCAGTTTCATCACACCAAACAACATACGGACCAGCTAAAATCATCAAATTATATTTTCGGTGGTAGAACCGTGTCATTGTAGTTTAAATTGTGGTACAGTTACATTCACCTATAAAGCTTAAGGGATAAAAACGTTTCTCTCATTTCAAATCATTTATATCTTTCATTTCCGTTCATATTTTTTTATAACTAAAAAGTAAATTTAGTCTTAAAAACCAAAGGCCATTAAATTTGAATCATCAAGTTTTACAGTTTGATACTTCATATTAAATATTAAAAATATTGTTTGTTAAAAAAAAACAACTACATAATCTACTTTTTCCAGTTACCGTGGTAATTTTTTATTGAAGCTAAAAGTAATATGAAACTGAAAACTCTTTCTGACCAATCAGCTTTTTTTAGGAGGGGAGGGATTTGTCCTTTCAATTTTCCCTATAAATTTCAAGTGGTATTTACTTAATTATTTTTATATTTTCATGTGCTTGCAATATATATCAAAAAAATTTGAAGCAAGCAAAAAGAATTACATGAAGCAAAATAAGTTTAGATGCACTAGAATAAACAATACTATAGGCCTATACTATTTTTATAAGTTAATAAAAAAAAAACAAAAAAAAAACCCAATTACATTTTTAATAATAAATATATAAAAGTGAAAAGAAGACAGCCAAATGAGCAACTTGATATATCACTTTTAGTGATGCTAGTGTAGAATGAACGTGTTTTGCCCGGGTGACACAGCGCTATCATAGTATAATGACCCAGTCTCATGTTTCAATTTGTATATTAATAGGCTTGGATTCGAAATTCAGGAGAAAGGTAGCGGTTATTTTTAAGGAGGTGAAGTGGTCAGAGTCCTATTACGACCAGTTTGTACACAGGATATAGTGTATGTTAATTTGGAAATTTGGGATGAACTATAATACGTCCTAATGAGCAATAAATCGTGAATGTCCTCAAATTCTTTTATGTCAATGTACAATTTTTTATCAAATATTGGATTATTGTTATGAAATTTACTTTTTATTTTATGTTTAAGTTTCGAGCGATAGGAAACTTTTCTTATTTGAAATAATTGATGTGCAACATAATATTTATGTAAGATTAAGTAATGTTTTAAATTAATGAGCCACTTTCGCAATAAGCAAATGTTCTATCGATGTCTTAAACTTTTTTTATTGTAACTGCTTCATCAGAACAAGACAGAACCTTCATCCAACCGATTTCACTACAGAATTCCCTTTCCTCTCATATCAGATAATTTTACATATTTATTCAGTTATTCTGTATTCTAATAAACTGAAATCTGCTTAATTAAAGTTTTTTTTGCGGTTGAGAATTTAATTGTTTTTAGAAATGTTTATGTGTTACAATGATACGTATGAGTTGACCATGGATATTTATGAATCGGAAGGAGATGGTCAGGAGTGAAGAGCACAAATACGTAAAAATCTTATTACTAGTGCCAATATTTCGCCCAGTATTTGAGGTCCTCATTAGAGCTAAGAATAAAAAACAAGATACCACAATGAATAAAAGAAATTACAGAATGATATGAAAATAACCAACAACATGAGAACATAAAAAGAGTTGAAAGAAAATGTAATAATAAGTACATCTGGACAAAGGACTGACATGGAATCCTCATACAAGACTGAAGACAGAACAACTGTCGTCGATACCGACTAATACAACATTTACTAGACAAACGGTCTAAACTAACAATCCATTACAAAAGACTGATCTACGTGACTATTTTAGACATACGGTGTTGAACTTAGGGGCTCCACTAAACCATCGAACTCCTACCGAATCCAATCCTTACAGGCCAAAATCCTTCGTAAAAACATTAATGCTCCTTACTCTCTCACAAATAAAATCATCCATAAAGCCCTTATATTTAACCGATCTAGCCCGAACCAGTTATCAATCCTATTATTAGCTCCCTAACCACCAAAACCCTCTAGTTTCTAACCTTGCTTCTTTTTCTATTTCTGACAATCCTCCGAGGTCCGTGAAAAAAAGACCTTCTGGTGTAGAAATATTAGAGTACCAATGGATACCTGATGCATGGACCTCAATGGTCCTCATGTTGCCGATTTGACCATAAGCAGATACCAATCCTTCCATGATAAACTTCCTCACCACCCAAACCCACTTGTTTCTAGCCTGGGTTCTCCTTAATTACCTAATAATCGTCCTAGGTGCCTGAAAAGAATATGACCTCCAGATCTTCTCCTCTAGAAGTGTTAATGGAGTTCAATCAATGGATAGATTCTCCACATATTCGTATCATGTCATTATATCAGTTAAAGCAAATTTATTGTTGTGTATATTTTTGCATAGTTGTAAATAACAATAAATAAATTATTAAAAAAAATAATAAATAATGAGTAAAAATTACTATAATAAGATATAGTAACTTAATTTATAACTTAAATCCTTTCTCTACGATTTTCTTATTTTTCTTCCTTACCCATAATATTAAGTTATGTTCACCACAACTTATTATTGTCTTATTTACTCATTACTCATTTTGACTTTATATTTTATTTCTTATATTGTAGTATTTTAACTGCATATTTCATTAATTTCATATATTTTCTCTCTCATTTTTTTTATAAATTTTAACTAATTTTCTTTTTTTATTATATATATTTACTTACTAGATTTTGTCATTCATATTCATATTTATTTATTTTATATATCTTCATATTTTATATCTTTAATCCTGTTATTTTACTTAATTATACCTTTTCCTTTCCACTCTTTTCATAATTTTAATATATATATAAAGCAAAATGTTAAGAAAGAGAAGAAGGAATAAGATCTTACACACTTAGACTGCTGTAAAATACTGGGTTTATTGTGTTTAGTACATCTCTTTATATACATTCAATCAGCTGACATCGAAGTAATAGGTGACTCATGCCGTAACTCCCCCCCACCAGTTTATGAACCATCCTCGTGAACTAATAAATATTATAACATAAAAAACAAAAACAATAAAGAAAAACTATTTACAATAAAAATAAATTCGTACACACAAATCATTGTAAAAAAAAACTCAGAGTAAACGCCATTTATAATATAATTTAAACCTAAGAACATAATAAAATAACGCTTCATACAATACATGAACAAGCTAAAATGAAAAAAACAATCTTTAAACAAAGAGAGATATAGAGGACAATTTTGTCCTTCATTATCATTATTAGACGTGGACCATATTTGCAATATAAGTTATTTTAAAAATGCTTAAATTACATTTTTTTCCTACTCATGGACTATTATAATACCTTTCTGTCGTTATTCTAACCATCAAAAACCAGTCCATTCTTAGGCATTTGTGACGAATATTTATTATTAGTTAAATATAGACCGATTGTTAATATATGGTAATATTCTTATCATTTTATATAAATAGGTTTTATATAGGTTCATATTGTTGCTCAACCTTGCTACGAATTTAGCCATAAGCAATACTTCATTGCTTCAATTGGTTTCTCCGACGACTCTCTTGGCCATTGAACTTGGCCTAAGAATTGAGACTTCATCTTCGGCGAATAGAGTGACGTTTTTCATTACACTTTTACGACCTGCTAACTTAAAAACTCGCTGAAGTTAATTAATAATTGCAACCGCTAATTTTTGGAATGTCGTAAAATCCACTGACTCCAGATGTAGTTGTTTTTAAGCAATTGAATGATTAAGTCCATGACGGATGGCCGCAATATAGTCCATGATCTATGTTAGGCTAATTTATTAATTAGATAAGGAATGTAGAAGTGTTTTTATTTCATTAAACAAATACCATTCATTATATTTATTCGTATATTTAGAAGATCTGACTTTTTTAAATAATTCTGGCAAGATGAAATGAAAAAAAAACTTTTGGCCTTTATCTTCACCTCTCGATTCGGGTGTCAATGGGACGTGGCATAGCGTGCTGACCATTTATCACGCGTGCATAGCTTCAATGATAGAGCCAATGGCATCAGTTCAAAGTTTGAGGAAATTGAATGATTTTAAATTTTATGAGGTCATAAAAACCAAGGGTGCGTTCAGTAGGAATACTATTTATTTTGTTTGACCCAATAATACTAAGACAAAATGCTTCGAAAACGAATTTTGTTGGACACAGCATTGAAATTCAGATCAATTTTTTCTTGTTATTAGTGAGGATAAAAGTGCTAAAATTAATTTTTTTTTTTGGCTTAAAATTTCATCTTTAAAATCATTTCACATTTTTATATAAATCAGTTTTTGAATTATATTTAAAAACAAATATACTTGCGTTTAATGAAATCTGCCCATATGATCAGAAAAAAAAATAGTTTCACTTACAAACTGTGTTAGAAAAAAAAATTGAAAAAAAAAACACTCAGCAATTCGTGAGTTTAGAAACCTTCCAACGAAAACACTCTTGACTAATGTAGCAGATCCTTTGCCAGAGGCGTTTCAGTCTTGTTGTCGGATTTTGTGGTAGTCAGTCAGTAATTTTTATAACAGATTGTTGGTGATTCATGAAAAGTTTTATAATATTTTTTTTATTATATCAGTCACAAATGGCATGCGTTGGCCCTTACATAAAAACATTCCACCATCAGGCCATTGAGATCCTTCAATAAAAATTCCTCAAACACATCAGTAACTTATACATAAAAAAATAAATCATTACACAAGGACCTGGATATACAATTTGTGACTGACATAATATAAAATATATAAAAAGTATAAAAAATAAAAATAGCTTTGCAACCTACAATTTATTTTGAGCCACTTGATATGGATTAACCCATGCATCATTACAGAATTTTAGTTAAAATTTTAGTCCTATATTAATATCTATATTATTTCAATAGTGTTATATTAAAAAAAAAAGAGTTGAGTATATTTTTCTTATTTCTTAGTCTCCTTTTGTTATTAATATACAATTACAAATATATATAAAAAGTTACATGTACAAACTATTTTTTTTTTTTTTTAATTTAAATTATTTATTGGTAAATATTACAATCTGCCACAACACTTTTGGGCGATAATTAATAGTGATAACTGATCACATTTATACTAAACTTAAAAAAAAATAAATAGAATAAAAATGACAATAGATAAATAAATGAAAAAAAATAAATAGAATAAAAATAACAATAGATAAATAAATGAAAAAATAATTTACATAAAAATAAATAAAATAT
>NW_027111898.1:464305-479422 GCF_000696795.3 Halyomorpha halys
TATATATACTGTTATGTACAATATTTACACAATCAACTTGAGGATCCCCGAGGACAATCTACCTCCCACATATAAGGGATAGAGCAGTGCTCTAATAATATAAAAAAATAAATAAAAAATATTGCTATTAGAAACTTGAGTCCACCAAATAAAGTTAAATATTTAACCACTCGACATTTTCTGATTCACCGATTTAAAACCTGAACACCACATAAAAGAAGACCACAGATATAAACCTAGGAACACATTAAGATTATACAGTTGCTTTACTTTGACAGTTGCACTTCGTACAAAAAAAAAGTTTATTATTATGTTATTTTATTATTTAAAGTTTTTCATACATTGTATCGTAGACTGGCGTTACAACCTTACTTGTTCAACATTATATTGCAACAGTAGAATATATTAGGTTGTAAAATAAGTTCGTAGTGTTTTTATATATTTCAATTTAATCCTCTCTGTCTTTATTAAATCATGATTACTTGGTCAGTAATGTATACAAATTCTAAAAAAGGAGTGGTTTAGGTGCTTTTATGCATCAGTTTCAACCGAGATCCCTTAACTTTAAGAGGTATTTTGCTTGCTAAAAATGGAAGAGAAAAAAATTAATATGAGTCAATTAATGATTTTTTATTTCCGAAAAGGAAAATCCGCTGCACTGCCGTTTAAAAAAATTTGCAGTGTGTATGGCGATGAGGCCTTAGGAGAAAGCACCGGCCGTAAGTGGTTTGTTCAGAACCGGAAAGTTTGACTTTGGAATATGCAAAGCGCTCGGGTCGTCCTTCAACTATTGATGGCCAAATTCAAGCATTGGTCACAAACAACCCTCACTCTACGACATGGGATATCGCAGAAACGCTTAACATACCTCATGCAACTGTCTCAAATCATTTGTGTCTCATAATCTCAAAGGCATAGTTTTCCATCACACTAGAATCTGAAGTTTTTATTGAAATCAGTAGTAAAAAACGTCACGAACCTATTTTACAACCCAATATATATACACCTCAACGTCATATACTTTCTTCAACGCTATATCGCGTACTTGAATTATTACGTCATGGTGTTCATTTCACACCTAATAGTCCTTTAATTTCTTTTAATATGAATTTTTCACTAGGCTTCACCGTTTAGGATTTATATGTGAAAACCGAAAGAAAGACATTCTAACACACTTTCTAATTCGTTACTTCATCAAACTACTTAGTTGCTTAGTTTTAGGACCGTTTGAACTGAATTTTAGATTTAGATTTAGTACTATGCCCTATTTTGGGGAAAAGTTGAAAAAAAAATCTAATCCGTTTCTAATTTCAATGCAATATACGGTTTTGCGAAATACTACTTAACCAAACTAATATGTGATTGGTACTCATACGACGCAGGATGAAATGCAGTTAATAATTAATTTAATTATAGTAAATAAACACACTTTACGCTTACGCAAAAAAAAAGAAAAAGATCTACTTCTTTAATTTATTAAATTAATTAGTTAATTAGCAACAGTTTTACTACCACCATAAAACGCGTTTCCATGTTAAGTGTTAGTTATAGAAACTAGTTCTAAAATTATTTGCCTTGATCTTCATGCCTAGGCAGATCAATAGATACGATTGTTCTAAAATTATTTTGAAAAAATTATGGCCATATCGGGAATAAAAAAACAATTAAATCCTTTCTAAGATACAGCATGCATCCTGGCTGGCAACTTGGTTTTTTTAACTATGAAATAAAATAAAATTATAACGTACAATAACAAACCAGGAAATACTAAGTTTTTCTAGGCCATCCAGTTGAACCAGTATATTGTTTACTGAACCGATACATAGAAAAATTAATTTACAAATTCCTTCTGCTAGCCTTGGTTTTGTTATTAACTGCGTGTGTGAAATTAATAATTTTCCCAATAATTATTATCTTGTTTTAGTTTTTTTTTTTATTAATATTGGTCTACGTTTCGTTTCCTATATGTTACCTACCAAGTTTCGTTTCATGTGGTGTAATTATGAATAAATTAATGATTATGAAAGCAGTTGTCGCCAATATATCATTTCTTAAAGATAGCAATACTTTTATGGATAATCAAACTATTACTGGATCTGGGCCTCTTGCTACGTGATGATTAGGAAGAAATGATTTCTCGCTACCTCTAAAAGGTTCAATAACTTTGTAATTTAGGCCTGTACGAATTATGATAGTTCAAGAAAAAATCGGTGTTATATTTTAAAAACTCACTTCATTTTTTAAAAATAAAAATATAGAAGGAAGATGGTCCGGGTGGGGTCAAAAGAACTCAAGTAATAATAAACTATTTATTGTGAGCCTGCGTTTCGCCCCACTGTACAGGGCTTCATCAGGGCTGAAACAGGTATAAACAACTAAAATAATGTAACAAAGTAGGAGAATAGATAACATGAAATGAAATTAAACTGAGGTATGGCTAAAAAAATGAGTTTAAATATATAAAAGCTGACATCCCAACCCACCCTAACACAGTCCTAACAACATACGTTGATATCACATGTATACTTTCTGTAAACAACGACAAATAATGCATCACAAACACTACAGGCACACATAACATCTATTGAAGAATGGTGTAAAAAGTGGAGAATCAAAATAAATCCTGACAAATCCCACCAGATCACCTTTACTCTCCGTCGTAAACCTCTGCCCTCCTGTCCTACAGTATCCTTTCTAAATACACCACTAATGCCTGTTGAACAGATTCGATACTTAGGACTCCATCTTGACAAGAGACTTACTTGGAATCCACACACAAGACTGAAACGACAAGAAACTGCTCGTAGATTCCGATTGCTACAACACTTACTTGACAAACGCTCTAAACTTCCCATTGACTACAAAAAATTAGTATTCACTACAACAATCAGACCAATTTGGACATATGGAATTGAACTCTGGGGCTCCACCAAACCATCAAATTCTTCCCGCATCCAATCGTTACAATCCAAAATCCTACGTAAAATCCTTGTTTGAAGTACCACCTGGTTCCTTCCCAAGATTTTCAAGTGTATATGAAACATACTACATATTTACCTATTGTTCTAAATTACAATTGTAAATTACATTAAATAAATAATTAAAAAAAATATATATGAAAATTTTTATAAAAATGAATAAAGTAAATTAGAAAAAATAAAAATTAGACGTGCAGTGAAATGTATAAATAAAAAAGAATATTTCCCTTGTTTTTCATATTTCATAGTGTACTGAATTTTTATATTTCTTTTTTATTTATTACTATTTTCGTCTTCATTAATTGTCTAACACCTTTTTTGCAATTCTTATCTATTCCAAGTTATTTATTTTCTTACTTTATTATATTATTTTAGTTGATTATATCTTTTTTAGCCCAGATGAAGCTTAAATTAAACCACCTTTGCTTAAATTTTAGCCCTGATGAAGTTTGTTTTTTGTATATTTTTTAGGCCTGCGAAATGGGGTGAAACGTCGACTCACAATAAATAGTTTATTATTATTTAAATTTTTTGGACCGCGCCCGGACCATCCTCCTTATATATATTACACACGTCATCAACGTCTTCTAATGATTTGTTTTTGGATTTTGTTTTTACTATTAGTAATGCTTTAATGCTTTTTTTTAATTTATAGTATTGCTTTAAATGTTTGTACCAACTTATTGCTACCTTTTTTAAAATCTGAAATGAACTCATGGATTATTTAAAAAACGAGCATTTATGTCCAACGACACTGGAGCAGTTCACATAGATTTTTTCACAGGATTCATCTTCGTAAAGTTACATAAGTCATTGGCTACTATTTCATTCATTTTTCAAATCTCTAAATCGATTAAAATAATTGTTCTAAAAAGGCCATAAACCACATTATTATCATTCCTTTCACCCTCCAAGAAATCGTGTTCTTTACTTTCAACAGGCGGTGTAAGGAAAATTGACACGTGCTAGATTTTGCAAGAGGTTTTAGCGCACTTGCTCAGCCTCCACTATACCTCTAGTATAATTTTCTTGAATTAAATAGAAATGAAAAACTGTTATTCTTCTTATATTTTTTTTCTTTAGAAAATATCCGTGTTTCTCATTCCTTTGTGTCATAAATTTATTGTTGATTTTTATTAATCGATAACGAGAAATGACGTGTCTATCGTATATTTAAAATGGATACAAAATCCAACTCGGGGGGTTATCTAGCCATCCGCATACCTCCCTTCGTTGATGTACCTTCTCCTCTTCGACAGCGGCCCGAAATAGCAGGAAGGGTCGCAACTGGTTTACGCGACGCTCGCTCGATAAACACAAGCTAGAACTAAAATGTTTTAGCAGCTACTAGCTATAAATCTGACCTAGTTGAAGGGGGCACGCACCCCATTAAATTTAGAATGTCTGCTTTAAACACCTCAATTGCTTTATTACCGTCCCATCTTCCTCGGCCACTTTGTCACCTTGATGTATCGTTCGGGGTGACTTCTTTTCTTTCTGAATTCTTTAGTAGTACGAAGTAAAGGATTACTAAAAAATAAATAAAAAAAGCCCTTATAACAACCAATAAATATGAAATCAAAACATGATATTTCATTATTGTAAATAGACTGGTAATATTTCTTTGAAAAGATATTAAGATGCGCCCATTCATAAAATTTGTAGATCAACCATCATCCAGAATGTAAAATAAAATATTTGATATCTTTTTTATAGTTTTTATACAAATAATGGATATTTAAATAAAATCCAGAGGGTGATAATAAAAAAAATAATTATATTTAATACGAAAAATAATAATACAATAGGTGAAGCAAAGTATAAAACATATATTCAAAAATATGAAGAATAAATAGATGAACATAATTTGTAAACACTTTTATTTGGTTTCGCTTGTCAACTGACATTCTATCAATCTGAAATTTGCTAAAAATTTATAAACTTGAGTTTAATGAATATTATGATCTCACTAAAATGGTCTGCGGTGGATCAGTACTCAAAAGGTTTTGAAATCATCTTTGATCAACTAATAATTATTGATAACTTCACGATTTTGTCAATACTAATGGATAATGTTAATTGATAATTTCATACTTGAGTGATAAATTCACAATAATATCAATTTGGTTAAGGCAGACATAGTAAAACCAATTAAAAAAACTCCACTATCTAAAATTCTTTAACTTTTTAACTACATTCTTTAGCTGCTAATTTTTAACTAATCCTTCAATTTTTTTAAATTAATTTCAAAACGATTTCTATTTATTTTTTCTACTCTAACATCGGAAATACATATTTTATACGAATCGATGCCCTCGGCATATATTCTTTACGATTGTCAATAAAAAAAAAATCTTACTATCGCATTATTTATTAAATCGCCTTTCAATTACTTATACTAAAATGATTCAATTGTTGAATAGTCACTGAGAAAAATTTAGATTAAGCGAACCCTAATCTTATTACCTGTGCCAGAACCAAATTTATTTATTAATAATGTAATAATATATTTAATTACTACCAGATCGGCCTGGTGGTCCTCACATGGTTATTGTAACAGTTGTTTTTTATTTTATTTTTTTTTAATACAGATAATGCATAGGGTACAAGACACCTCTAACTACAACAACGCTATAACTATTGAACAATTATGGATAGTTTAGATATATTATAAAAAATAAATAAATGCTTAAAAATAATATTAGTTTTGTAGTTAAAGAATGAAAAAAAAAAAGTTAACAATAATATTTATAGAATTAATTGACTTGTAATGAAAAAAAATTTGAAAAAATAGAAAAATAAATATAATAATATTATAGGTAGATAGTTCAGGGTGGCGGTCAATAAAGATACCAAAATAGTAGAAGAAAACTATATATTGTTAACCAACGTTTCGCCCCACTTCGCAGGGCTTCGTCAGGGCTGTCAGATTGAAATGAAGATGACAACTGTTGTTATTGTACCTTCATTGACCGCTACCCGGACTAGCTTCCTACAACCTACTTCTACTACTACTAATACGGTCAACTATCTTCTTCCAATAATAAAATATTAGGAACTATAATAATAAAATAGGTTAACATGTAGTTTGCAGGATGTCTTGTAGCAGCCTGGGCTTCAGTATTCGGGATGTTGTTGGATTTCCAACGTCGTAAGCCACTGCATCTTTGACTGGTAGTTAATTTTGTATTAAATTTTTAAATAATGTTTTAGTGGAATTTCGTAATCCATTTTTTAATTCATCTATCGATCCAATTTGTTGTTCGCCGTGCACTTGGCTACTTCTTACAAATTCTGGTCCATATATTGTGATTCTTACGTCATTGTTTTGGAATTATTGTTATTTTTTTGCGTTTTTACAGGATGCTGCTCCTTTTACTTCATACCCGTACATCTGTATTGTTTCGTAAATGACAATATTTCGGGTTTTAATCTAGATTTTCTATTGGCAATAGGATATAGCAATGAATAATCATTAGTTATTCATAGATAATTTCACAAATTTGTGAGCTCTGATATATGAATTTGCAAGGCAAGGGATAGAAAGGATTTTCACAAAATTATTACTTGTACCGCTTGGATTCTGACCCACTCACCAATGGTCAAATGTCAGAATTATAACGCGTGGTTAACTCATTGTAACCAGAGCAATCCTTTGGACACCGGCCAAAGATAAAAATCATACTTTTACAATTCCTTATTTTTACCGGCCACTAATTTACGATGCCTTTTGTAAGCGCCGGTTAAAATTTATGGATTGTTAGTGAAGGCATCTTGGGAGCGATATTCACAGGTGAGGGCTCACAATAGGCAGACATATATAGCAGCCATCTGCCCCTCCAACATATTACTCCAGCTTCAAAGCTGCTCATTTGTTTGTAGTTCTCTTCCTTTGTAATTTATTTATCCTTGTGCGGGGATTATCCTTATCCTTTATCTCTCCGAAGCTCTCTCCAGGTCGTAAATCGAAGAATATAAATACACCGCACTCATGCAGAGTCTTAAAGCTGTGGAGGAATTCGGCCTTGTGATCGCTTTATAAAAACCATGTGCACGCACAGAAACAACAATCTAGGATCGTGTTGCGATCTGTCCAAACATTGCTAATAAAAAGTAAAAGCCTTATAATAATAGTAGTTGGTAAAAATGTTAATACAAACAGTTTTAGTAGTATTAATAGTAGCAATTTCATTTTTAAAAGTGGTCCCAGATCCTTAAATATTTTATTTCCAAAATTAATTCTTAAAATTACCTAAAACGGTTCTAAAGTCTTCCAAAAAATAATGGAACAATATATGAAGTTATTACATTTTCACTTAATTTTCAAAAGATTTATTTGTGCTTTACATCATTATTTTCTTTTTCTGGAAAAATTAACCCTTCGATACTTTTTCATTTATTTTAATTTAACATTCGAACAAGATTGAATACTAACATTTTCAACTGGATAATGAACAAACGTTTTTCAAAAAAATAAAAAATAATATATTAAATTTATGGCGACTATTAATGAGGGTCCGAACTTGTTACCACTTTGCTGGGACGAATTAGACAGCAAACAAACCTTGTCGTATGTTGCTTATGAAGCATTGTATTTTATTGAAAGGGTTCACTCTATCTTAATACGAAACGGATCGGCAACCCTTCTTTGAGCCTAAGGAAAGGCCAGGATCAGGAGTATTTTGAAGAAACCACTTGGTAAACAATAATAACCGGACAGAAACAGCAGGCTATTTGAACTCTTCACCTTCTTGTGAAGGAAGCGGTCATCGGCTGCAATTTGCAGAAGATGGATGTGTGAGATTCGCAGCTGGACCTTTACCGTTCAAAACAGCTTTGGCAAATCGATTTCTTTTTATGGGTTGGGGAGCAATTCAGTCATCCAAGCGGTGTTTAAATCACTGCTGTTAAAAAGTCTTAATTTGAAAAAATTAACTATATGCCTCTTTATGAAGAATTCAAGTTGTTTCAAGTTTTCGTAAGTAAATCTCATAATAACAAATACAGATTACCACAGCACGTAATATGGATTATCGCTAGTTCCTTAGTCAACATAAGGATGTTGATGTGAGATGTCTTTTATTGATTAGTCCGCATTTATGTTACTTTATTGTTTGCATTCCTCAAAAGATATTTTAGAAGTAGCTAATGCTCTTATGACGATAAGGAATCTTCTAATAACTACTAAATACATTATATTACTAACTTTTTTTTTTCATTAGTTAGATCTCTTCTTTTTATATTCATTGTATAACATAAAATTATAGCGTCGATAAAATAATTCGATTAATTATTAAAAAAAAATATTCCTTTTTTATTTTTTAATATTTTCATTACATAGAACTATTCTTTTTCTATTCATTGTATAACATTAAAGTACGGTGTGGTTAAAATAATTGGAATAATTATTTAAAAAATTCAAAATATTACTCATTTATTTACAAAGGTTAATTATTTGAAATAATGAACCTTTGTCATTACAAATGAATGACCTTTGTCATTTGGTTCATTAACCAAGAAAAAAAATTCAGCCACTAAATTTTTTTTACCTGTTTCAAAATAAGTAAAACCCGAAAAGAAAATATGCCGCCACACGCCACAGTTTTTTTTCCGAAACTACTCGTCCAATTTTTTTGTATATTTGGCACCAAACTGACATGCAATTAAAATGTAAGTTGTAATAAAGCATAACACTGTTTAGGCCAACATATTGTGTAATCTTATAATTGTTCTAGAAGGACCTAGTTCCAGAATAATAAACTATTTCTAATTTCATTACAAACTTATTGGTCACTCGACAATGATACTTGGTTCCCATCACCATTTTTGAATCACACTAGAGGTCGGATTAGACGGTTCCTATTGTCATATCTTGGCCATTTATGAAGTTAGAGGACAAATCCTCAGTCTTTAAATATCAAAATCTCAAAATATTACCAAAAAAAAAAAAATATGAAGTAGTAAGCATATAGTGTAAAGGAGCGTCCAATTTAATGGCAACCCTACCGCTCCACGGATTGTAGATCGATTCCCGAAAGGACAACGAACATTCTCTGTAGCTTTCCAAGATCTCCCTCATTTTGATACTTCAACTCACTTAATACTTACCGAATTATTAAATAATATTGGGTCATATATTCCAAATTCCCTAATAGTTTCATAAGATGCATTACTTAACTATATTGCAAACTTAATCAGTTGTTTCTATCCAGCTGAAGTAACTAAAAAAAAAGACTATTTCAGATACATTCATAAATTAAATTTTCGAAGATATTTATTTAAAAGAGCGTTTAAACCGCGAATGGAGCCATGAGTTTTATTATAACAATACACGATTAAATTAACCACAGGCAAGTTTGTAGCGGTATGTCTTTATATCACAAACTGCGCTCTCAAAAACGACGTTATAATTTGGACACTATATTTCAATTTCGTTTATACTATCCGCCTTTCAGATCTCGGCTATTATTCAGACTATTAATTTTATTCAAATTATCCCCCCCCCCCGGAGATATATTGCCACTACAGTTGGCAGTGAGCCGTGACCCGCGGCGTCCTCAAAGCGCAGCAAGTAGCTCTCCGGATGATAAATGGACTAGATATAGAAGCTGCTAAGAGGGCAGGCATGTGTCTCTCTCAGGCCATTAGAGCTTTCTTAAATCTGTATATCTGCCTCCCTCCTCCTTGTACTGAGTTTTTCAACTGCCGAAAAAAAAATTAAAGTGATTAATTAAGTGTTAGGATTTAATTTGGCTGTTAATTATACTATACCACATACTGCCCTTGGGGCACGTCTTGTAAAGAATATTCAACATGACAGAACAAAGAGCTTTTTACGCTGGTCCTTCAGGAAAAAAAAAATCCCATATACAAGAAATACATGGGATGCGAGGTGGCACTGTGGGGACGATGCTACTAGCTCCAAGGATCCGGGTTCGAATCCGGCAGGGCAGAAAATTATTTTCTGTTACACTGTAACCGCAAGTCAACCCTATGGGTTCTGTAACCCTCCTTGGGTCCACCCAGTCTCATAAATTGGGTAAAAATCTGGCGGTCGAGCTTTATTCTGACCAAATAACCTCCTTGTACAACCGTTGGTCTAGTAACAGTACTATACCCTTAACCCTTCATGGGTTGTAGCGGTACAGATTTTTTTTTTAATACTACATATACATATTTTCATTACATAATTACTTTTTTCTGAAACCGAAAGAAAAATATTTGAAAGGAAATTATTGTATATTATGAAGTTTAGAGCAGAAACTTGGAACATAAAGGTCTGTCTTAGAAACAATCCTTTATCTTCAGAAATAGACAGCTTGTTCATACCGTTTTTAAATTTCAGGCGCTTTTTAAATATTGCTTTGATTTAACTATCTTAAAGTTTCATCTTCCCGTTTTAGGCTAATATTTCAAAAGTGATATAGGACCGTCAATCCCCGGTGGTCTTAGCGGGGCGGGTCGGGTGGGGAAGGATTGCCTTTTCAGTGAGATTGTGACATGTCGTACATCGACCAACCTACTCACTATAATAATCTGTTTAAAAATTCAGATAAGTAAGGCTACCATGGAGAGCGGGAGTGGAAGGTTTCATGCCATTTTTAAACTTCAGGAGCTTTTTAAATATTGCTCAATTTAACTATCTTAACGTCTTTTCTTCCCGTTTTAAGCTAATATTTCAAAAGTGATTGCCTTTTTTTTTGTATTATGGTCTCATCACATCAGGAATAACCAAAATGGACAAAGTAAAAAATTAAATAATCAGAGCATTTGATGATCTTGATAATTCAGTATGAAACAAAATATGACCAATATATCCTTTAAGTGTATTAGGGTAGGCTAGGTTAAAATAAGTGAGTGGATTGTATGAAATGAAATGAATTCAATTTAATGATAATTAACTGAATTAAGTTTATCTTTAAAAATAAATAAATAAATTGAATTATGCTGCTTTGTCATCTTGAAATTAGCTGGCTGAAAATCAGTTGTGAAGTCCATTTCTTCCCTGGTCTATTGTGGCTATAAAATGGCGAAAATGGTGGACATATGATTGAAGCAATTTTAATTTGATATCAACTATGATTAATCAGAAGATCCTTAAAAATAGAGGATATTGTTTTTTAATTAATATGATAGTTTTTAGCTGTCAGAAAAATGAAGAAAAATACAATACAAGAATTTTATTTCATGAAGTTGTAAGACATACGGAAGTAATAGCTAACAATACCTCTATCTAGACTTAATTTATCATTCAAAAATTTACAGTCCAGTCCAGAATTTTAATTATCCAAGGATGGATGTTCTTAAATAAAATCAATTGAAAGAATTCTCCGGTTCAACTTGAAGACTGTGTTGAAGTATTCACTTTCTATCTAGCCCTCTCAGAAGAACGTTAAGTAGTCTCATGAATACAGAAGTAGCGGTCATGTTCTAAAACCTACATAATGGCTTGGAATAATTACCTATAACCTACTCTCTTACACTTCATTATCGTTGAAAACGAAACTGTTTGTTGACAGTAATTTGTAGGTATTTATAATTGTTTCTAGACTATGTTTTAGTGAGCGTTTAGGTTTAACTTTATCTATGTGAAATAAAAACATATATAAATAGTTAATTTGTGATAATTTATCCTAAATTCTTTTTATTCCAGGCTGTTAATTTATTTTGATACTTTTTGTTGGGACCATCATATTTACAATATATAAATTAATCTAATATTAAAAAATCAGTATTATAGACAGACCTGATTTTTTCGGTAAAAAAAAAAAACAAAAAACATTTATTACCAAAATCAAGACTAAAAGAATCAAGCATAAAACTTTTTTTTTCATGGTTATTATATGCCAATATATTTGTCTCTTACAGAATAATTAGAAAAAAATATTATTGATTCTATCAAATGATTTTTTATTCACTTAAAATTATGTTATTATAAATAATATTTTTGAATAACTCTCAGACTACCTTCATAGTGTAAGTGGAAGGTAATTTGTAAAAATTTCCTGGAGATCAAAAGAAATCTAAAGAAATATGAATTTTATGAAAACGGAACGTTTTTCCAGGGTAATTATCACATTGATAAATAGCTTATATGAGTCAATCCTTTTATCCAATGACTAAGGGCAAAGATTTTATGTTTTGAATATTTGAAAAATAGTTCTGTTTTTTCTTCATTTAATTGGTCGATGACGTTAACTTCTCCGACATTGAGATATTTATAAATTACTATCTCCTTACAGAGGACTAACTCGTAAAATACCACTGTAGTTTTTACTGCAGACAAGCGAATAGAATAGGGACCCGCTGGCTATAAATAAATGCAATAAAGATAATGACAAACGGTGACTAGTTCGCGGAAAAGTCCTCTCCTGAAGCTAGAGATGAAAGGTCGTTATGGATCACAGAAGACAGTAGAGTACGGAGAAGTGAGGCCTGACTTATGGAAATAGAAGAGGATATTGACCTGCATAAACAGTCCGCCACTATCTTCTGTCTCACTGTCCTTTGTTGTATAAACAATAAAGCAACTTCGTGGTGCCTCTCAGTGGTGTCCGTTTTCAAGTAAAAATGACTCCCAAATAAGTACATCAAAAGCTTTAGACAAACAGACTTATGGAAAGTGTCCCTTAAGTTTTAAGTGATACTTAAGAAGGTTAGTTAGAGCTGACCTCAAGCAAAACGTCCGTATTGACAATGATCTGATTCTCTACAGAAAAGAGGAAAAAATTAATATTTCTTGTTTTTTTTCTCAATATATACTTTTTTTTATTATTATTATTATTATTTTTAACAGGAATCAATAGCTAATAAACTATTTAAGCCGAGTTATTTCAACTAGAATTTGTCTTTGTTAAAATTATTTTTAAGGAGGAATCTGGCTAAATAACGCATTTTTTTTCTCAAAATCCTAAATTATTCCCTTTTTTTCATCAGCTTCCTACTTGACAAGAGATTTCCCAATTTTAGAAACATTTCTAGTTTAACAGTATAAGTTTTACGTTCATGTCAATTAAGTTGAGGTCTGTTGCAGAAAAAGCTGACATCAGTCTACAGTTTTGTAAAAAAATTATGTTATGTGAAATTCTATTCAAAGTACCCGTGTAAATAATTACAAATTGATATAATACACTTCTCATAAATAGGTAAAATAAAATATTAAATGTGGATTTAGAAAAAGAAATTCTCCAAACACAAAAATTAAAATAAATAAAAAATTGTTTTATGAAAAAAAAATGAATTGTTATTATAATAATCGTGCAAAAAATGGCAAAATAAATCTTTCTACTAATTTTAAGAATAATTTTTATTCCTTCACCAGTTAAGTATTTTTAGTCGATTTGGAAAATCCATTATTTTTTTCTAAGAGCCTATTGACCTAATAATTATAAAAATACTTAATATTACTTGTAATAAAATAAAAATTATTGCTATTTATTAACAATTTTTTGAGTTTTTTTTCTATAGTTTGGTGCATGAATCTTAATTTTTTAAAAAAAGTTTCATCAAGAAAAAATTGTAAATTGTGAAAAAATTGACTATTTTCTCACAAAAATGATTTGGTAAACTAGTTTGGTGAAAACGAATTATTCATCTCCATAAAAATGTTAAATGAAAAATTTCCAAAAATTATAACTTCGATAATAATTCTCATTTAGCTAGCTGAGTTCCTTAAAAAAATTATTATAAGTTTTAAATGAAGTGGAAATATGTCTATTTTCAGTATATTTCTATTTTTCCCATCTACCATATTTAATTATTGTGGTATATCATATTATCCTTGAGGAAAGCCTATAACGGAAGCAAAAACGTCGACGTACACGAAGCAGTACCATTTTTTAGTACATGTTTAATTTTCTACTACCAACACCTTTTAGATAAAAAAAAAAAAAAAAAAATCACACTAAAGAAGTATAAAAAAAAAAATTAAATGAAAAATTGTTCTCAAGTTAGCTTTACTGGGGAATCAGAACTATAGCTATATCATCGCGATATTTCTTCCCTTCATTTGGTCTAGCAGTATTCTGGAGATGTTCCAAAAGCCGTTTCATAATGGAACTTATTTAGATGTAAAAATCGACCTAGCTTAGCCAACAGCATTCACCTACATCCATTATTCATTATGTTTTCTCTGCCATTTGGAACATTTTTAATTTGTTTTTCACGTATCATTGCTTCATGTATAAGCACTGGTCGTGAAGTGGTTTGGAAACCTCGGTTCATTTCATTTTTTTTTTTTTTAGTTTTGGATTCATTGCATCATCAACTGCTTTAATATTTCTATATAAAAATGTACGTGGATGAATATATGTGCTGTTTAACAAGTTTATAAGACGGAATATTAAACATACGGTCTGCCTACTGTTAGAAGATTGTCGGGAAGAATAATTTTCGTTTAAAATATATGAGATGAAAATCTTTGAGTAAAAATTCAGAATGTTATTTCTAAAATTCTACGCCTTTTTTTCTTCGCAAGATTTATCTAATGGGCAATTAATAATGATAAATATGGCAGACCCACAGAAACAGACTTAGATTAGACTGAGGACAAGTAACTAAATTATTTCTAACTCAACAATTATCTTGAAAGGAGTTTTGATAATTTATTTAAAATTAGGGGTTATTTTTTTCGTGACTTTATTATATCCACAATATATAAATTAATATACTTATAAAATATTTATTTTTAAAATTAACATATTACTATTAAATATTATATAAATTAGCCTTATTTATTGATGTTATTTTATCTCATTAGTATTCTACACATTTGTTTTTATTCGATATCGGTTCAAAGCATTTTTAAACCCATTTATTACATCCTCGTCTACTCTACCTTTTTGTATTGTTTTTCTAATTTGCTACATCCATCCAGCTATACTTTTGCCAAATTTATATGTTTCTTAACCTTCCGTCGGGCGCAACTAATCTGTGAGATATGGTGTCACTGTTTTGTTGTGGCAAATCTCTGTGCTTCACAGTAGAGGGCGGACCTGCGCAGTATCTTCCCGCTCCCCTCCCACCACTGTTGGGGTGGCGGCATTTTTTTTTCAGTATGGTCACTGACATCGTTAGAGTGTTTTTAATCTGAGAGATTAGTGCGCCCGATCACGTAAGTTTTTTTATTTTTAATATTTGG
>NW_027111898.1:481672-501463 GCF_000696795.3 Halyomorpha halys
TATTTGTCCATTTTATATTTGATTATAACTTTTTTTTTTGTTAAGATAATCGTGTTATTTTATTCTACTATGTAGTTCATAAATAAATAAAGTGATTTATTTCCATAATATAAAATGAGGATGCCAATTATTCTATGTTTTGTGTACTTAATCTATCAGATGAGTTGCGCCCGAACTCGTATGGATTCATATTGCGCCCGACGGAAGGTTAATTAAAAGTATATGAATCGGAAACTGTTTATTTTCAATTTATTTTTGAATACCCGTTTTATTCAAGTTATAAATTGATTTTATGTATGATTTATGACCACCTGGCCCTTTTAATTTTCCTTTGAAATTAAAAATTATAAATTTATCAAAGGTGGAAAAATAAATCTCTGTTGGCCGTAAAAAAGAAATTGGCTGAACGCCTGTTCGATTTATATAGGAGATAGCTAATAATAACTTATCATTTATTTTCTTAATTAATCTGTTTTTAAAATAAGAGTTACGTTAAATAAATTATTGCTCCATTCACACATCGTAACCGGTATGTCTGAATTGAAAGCGGATGCGACGTCCAATAACTCTTCTCTATTTATATATTTATAAGAAAATAAAAAATAAATAGTAATATTACCATTTCCCTTAAATGCAATTATATGCTCTACTTATTTATTTTTTTCAGGAGATTACAGTAATAATTAAAGTATTATTTTTTCGTGTATTGAATGGTATAACCATAACCAATTTATTTACATTTGTGAAAAAATAGATAAAATACGTAAAGGAGTTGTATAATTATGTTGAATACTAACTAATTATTAATGAAAAAATATTAAATATCCGACTTATGCATTGGGTAAAAGCTCTCTATTACGTTATAATTCAAAAATTATGCCTGATTCATTTATAGCACTTGTCAGATTAGGTCAGAAAGGAATTTCTTACACTTGAAAATCGTTTTGTTCAATTTTGTAGTTACACTATTTTAGAGTAATCCATTGGATTTTAGGTTATAACTAAAATAAATTGAAGCAACTCCTCTTGTCACTTAATTTCAGCAAGTTTTTCCAGTGTCAAAATTATATAGAGTGGACAGATAAAGCAAAGACATCAGTTAGGATATCAAAAGTATTGTTGATAAAATACAATAAATCGAAAATATATATATCCCCTACAGTTAAAACTCAAATTTTCCATGTCAGGCCAATTCAATATAAAATCATAATTCTCACTTAAAATGCTCCCATCTACGTTTCACCTGATCTTTTAGACCAGTGGTTCTCAAACTTTTTAAAATTTCTTGCGTGGGGGTCTCTTTAATAATTGTTCGGTAGCTCGCAGGCACCTTTAATAAAAAACAAAGTGTAGTAAATAGAACATTTTTTACAATAAATTATGAACTCAAAAAATATTTTATGTTATGTAATTATTAAATTTAAATAACAATTTTAATGGGGTGGATGCATGTGCTTTGCCTGGACTAGCTCTTTTATGTTTGGATTTGTTTTGGCCAGTGCAACTCTCATGTCATTTACCGTGTATTATCTATTTCGAGATTATGTCTTGATAGTATTTCCCTTCTTGGCGGCTTTTAAAAATATAAAATCATGTATTACAGAGCATACTATATACATATTTCAGAGTATTTTTCTCGCAATATCATCTTGTACTCCAGTCATAACTCTCCGAAAATAAAGAAAATGATTAAATATTTTGTAATTATGAGAGATAGTTGACCGTGGATGACTTGTACGAGGAGAAAATGGTTGGGGGTGCGGTCAAAATGAAACAAAAATAAGTTGATGTAACTTGTTTAATTGTGCCAACGTTTCGGCTAGAGTTTCTAGCCTTCATCAGGGCTGTTAGCTTGAAATCCAATCGCCAAATCTTGTTTGAATTTGTTTTGGCCAGTGCAACTCTCATGTCATTTATCGTGTGTTATCTATTTCGAAATTATGTCTTGATAGTATCCCACTTGGCGATTGGATTTCAAGATATCAGCCCAGATGGAGACTAGAAACTCTAGCCGAAACGTCGGCACAATTAAATAAGTTACATCAACTTATTTTTGTTACATTTTGACCGCACCCCCAACTATTTTCTTCTCATATGATTGAATATTTTGGTTATAACAGAAATATACCATATTATATTTATGACCTAGTAACAAATAGGAAACTGTTAATTCGTTACTTATAGGTATTGGTACTAATTATCAATTTCTCAACAAATAATTATATATTTAACAATCAACATCAATAGTAGTGATCCTGATTGATAACTAAATAATTTAGTATCTGCAGATTTAATGTTGAAAGTATGAATAATTAATAATTGAAACAAAATATTCTGTAATTCATTCTATTTTATTATTATTATTTAATTTTTTTTTCAGAATATTTTGTCATGATATAAGTCAGTTATTTCTTTGATTAGTTCTGTAAATAATAGTTTTTGTTGCTTTCAGTCTTTGATTACATATTTATTATTATTATGTCTTAAATATATTATTTTATACTGAATTATCTTTATTAATAAAAATAATTCAATAACAATAATATTGCGAATCGTTAGGAGTTTCCTTTTTGCATGGGGATAAACCAGGAATTATCAATTGTTCAAAGATATCCAATTGTTATAATAAGGCCGATCTGGTAATAAACATATATATTAAAAAAAAATCATTGAAATTTTAATAAATAATAATTATAAGGGTAAATAAATTTGTCAATATGCTGTTATGTATGTTGTTTTTTCGTGATAGTCGTGTGACTTTTTAATCTGTGATAAAATTTAAGTAATGCTTTAGAAATATGATATATGTCAATTGGTAGTTACCATTGGTTTAGAAAAAATATTATTTTTGTGACAACCGCGAAATATCAAATGTTAAAAAACAAATTTTTTATATTCATTTAGTTGCTAGTGAGTAGACGCACGATTTCTGAATGTCATGTGTTTCGCTCATATATGCCTTCACGATGTTATAAGCTTAAAATGATAGTCTATCATGAGCCCGTCGATCATTGGGGGCATATAGTCTGTACATAAAATGTGTTCCGATTAATTTACTACATGAATTTTCTACGATGTAGTGTACGTAACGCAAGGCCGAATCATTTAAGATAAAACGATTGATTCGTCAACTGATGCCCGGTCGTAAGATCAGATGTTGAATGAAATTCTATTTGCTGTCAAGGCTCTTGTATATTTAATATTTATAGCTTGATTTATTGATAGCTCCAACATTATTGTACGCGGTTAAATAGGCTATAGAATATATCCTTAAGGATGGGCAAACCCGCGCTTAACTTTTGCGTAACGGGTTAGTATCTTGAGGCTAACAAAGGTATTTATTGCAATTTGTAAGAATGGATATACGACACCATGCTCATTATCAACAGTTTTTATGTCTAGATATATTTTATTTTAATTAATTAATATTTTTACGTATCATGCTGTAGAATTATTTTCTTCTGTTTATCAAACATAGATTTTTGATTGAGTAGTAGAAAACCAGTCTGCTATATTTTCCATGTTTATTTTTCTTAAACAATTTTTGTAATTTTCTCTCATCATTTTAGTCACAAAAACTATATTAAAATTAAAATAAAGCAGTTTATTATTATATAATTTTACATCATGAAAAATAGTATAATAAAACAAATGAAAAATATAAAAGATGATTAAAAAAAAAAAAAGAAGATAATTAAGAAAATCATACTAAAATATATATGTAAATAATTAAAATTAAAAGTGAAAGAAAATGAGAAAGAAAAAGAAATGATGATAATCTTGAAAATATGCAACTAAAATAAGTCACACTATTGTTAGTTTTATTATCTCATTTAGCTTATACAACTTTATATTTTAGTTATATAATTATATCATTTCATTTATATATTTTTCATATCACTGTTTAATAAGCCTCAAGTTATATCAACTATTCTATATAAAATTTGAATTAATTTTGTTATTTCTTTTACATTAACCTTGTTTAAAAGTAGTATTAATATGATAGATGTAAAATTAATATAGAGTACCTATAGAGAAAAATTGAATGAATAATTAAGAACGCGCATTTAAAGTTGTTATAATAAAACAAAATGTGATATAAATGAAATAGGGTATAAATTATGATATTTTTATCCATCTTTTGATTTAACTTATATATTTTTCTATTTAATAGTAATATAAATAATTCAGTTTTATTTAGTAAAATTAGGAAAAATTTACCCTTACTAAACAGTTTCTAGTAAGGTGCGATAGTTATTATCATTTTCTTTGCATCATTTTAAGTTATTTACTTTTCTGTATAAATTTAAATATCGTAATTATCCGGAATATTTTTATAGATCCACATTTCATCCAATAACTTATTAACTTTGTTACAGAAATCGTACGATGGTGTTGGAATCGGCGCTGACGGAGATGATTACTACTACGACGACTACGAAGACGAAGATAAAGATTCGGGACAATCGAACTCTAAGGACGATGAGGAGAAGCGAGAATCGAAGAAGACGAAGAGAGAGATTCCTTACAGCCCGCTCCTCGGCCAGCCGTACAACCTCATCATCAAACAGTCCTACAAGTCCAGGCCCAACAAGACGTGAGTCCACTTTTTGTATTAATATTCTAACCTTACAGACTGAAACCTCAATGATCTCAGGGAACGTAAGTTTTATTAACTCTAATTGCAAGATAAATTTGTCAGGCACATAAATTAGGTGATATTTCGTAACAATGGAAATTAATTTAGGAATTTCGCTTAGAGTCCAAACCATCGTTCTAGCTACTGCAAAAACTGTAAAAAGTAAAAAATGAAGTTTTTTTTTTAAATTATTAATGACATTATTTATATATTAAATATTTAGATGACCACGAGACCTGCTAATGTATAACGTCATTAGAGTGCTGCAAACGGGTAGTTTCTCTACATGCCTGTAACACTCCAATTTAACCGAGATCAGATTTACTAAATGTACAGTTGTAAATAGCAATAAATAAAATATAAAAAAAAATTTAATCATTTCAAAATTACTGAGAATAGTTAATTACATAAGACAAGCATTAGTACAATATACGTGATTTTATATTTAATATTTCATAACGTTTTCTTTTTTCTTTTATCTTTCCTTTTTTTTTTATTTGTACCTGTAAATGTACTTTACGACCAGCAAATGAGATGTTCTATCCCGGCATGGCATGAGGGAGATAGCACCTAGTGGTGCATCCTCCTGACGTAGTATTTAGTAAATTATCTTATTACACAAAAAGGTCCCTCATCCAACTCTTCTTCAGCTTACGCCGCGTTAGGTCCAGAATGTCATGTGTTGCCATCTGTCATATAAATTTATTAAAATGTCCATTTAGTGTGTTGTGAAATCGTTTGTAAGTCATATGTGGTACGTTACAGTCGGAATTCGTAGGTCGCTGTGAATAGTCTCGTTTGAAACGTAGAGTGATGAGTTCGTTGCCAGTCTTAAAAATTATTATTGAAAAGTTTGTATTTTCTTAATCTGTGTCTTTTTAGAAGGTTTATAAATTTGGCAGACGTAAGTCCACATGGGCTTTAGTAAGTAATTGTATACGTTAAGTTTCAGTCGGAATTTACGTTTTGTTACATGTGGGCCCATGTCAACCTTCTGTCATACGTTTTTTAGTAATTATTTTTGTTAGATAAATTGTTAGAATTCTTTATTGATCCTTATAACTGGCAATATTAACAGCTGTATAAATGAATTTGATAAATAATGGGTTAAACTCTTAACGTGGAGGTTCTTGGGTTCAGTATTACAGTTCTTATCATCCACATTCACGGTTAATGTGGAATATGTCGCTAACAAAATGAAGGGGCTATTTCACAGTTTGAAGAGGTTGGGTGTACCTCAAGGGGATCATCCCATCCCAGAAATAAATTGTATGCTTCTACCTGACTCAAACCAGTTCCGAGATTTAGGAATCGAGTCCTTTAATATAATAATTTCTAATTATTTTAATTACTCTGATTAGTTTTTTCCGTCAATGTTTCCTCTGATTCTTCGCGTTCTCTGTCAAATGAATGAGATAAAAATGTTTCGTCGGAATGAGAGAGGGAAGTTCGGATCTCTATGGAGATCGGCGTAAGAGGGTATTGAACGTTTGAAGATCCTTCAACCATCTTCTTCTTGACTTGAGTCTGTTGCATGTCAACTCTGCTTGTATTCTTGTTCTTTTTTTTTTTTTTTTTTTTTTGTTAAAGTACAAAAAATACACTTAATTCGATGACTATTGTTACCTTAAATGGGCATATTTTAGATTAGTAATTAACATAACAGCTTTAAGAACTGGTAACCTAATTAAAATTGTGCAGCATGAGCGATATAACCTATTGTAAAACTAGACAGATATATTTAAAATGAAGTTAAAATGTCATAGTTTATGGTACTTAATGTATCTATATTTAAATATTAATTTAAAAAAAAATAATAATATAAAATTATATGAAAACCAATTTTTTTCGGGAAGACTTGGGGCCTAATAGCATAACTATATTTATGGACTATTTTTTCGGTATTTACAGATATTTATTTACTCCTATAAACATTTATATAAGAATCCTAAATGTACTAAATATATTGGAAGGACCCGGGGCAAAAATATGCGAAGTAGTATGATAAAAATTATTCAGATGAACAATTTAAAAAATTCTGTAATTCTTACTTAATGTTTTTAATAGTTTATACCCCATCATTTATATAAAAATAAGGAAATTCTAGTGTTAGACCAACAAGCATAATAAATAGCACTGCATTGAAACTATGGAATATTTTACATACAATTCTAAACGTTTTCAAAACTGTGTCTTATCACATTCTTTCGGCAAGATATTTCATTGAAAAATTTCTTAATGGATTTTTAAATATTTACTACCTAGTAGTTGAAAAATAAATGTTTATAGCCTTCCCTTGTTACATTTTTATACCAGCTAATTTTTATACCAGTTAATTTTCAATTATAACAATAAATAAATTTGTATGTAGTAATAAATAAGACAAGAGCATCATAACAAATCTGTGTTTTATATGTATGTTTTTTTCAACTTGGTGACAGTTCGGCATTTTTTCTTATACCACTAAATAATTTTAAACAAATAAATTAGCACATAATAAATATAACTATTGTAGACATACAAAGGAAATTGAATCTTAAATTTTATTAAGTTATTATTAATTAAATATTATTCTCAGGAGAGGAGATCATTACATAAAAAATATAAGGCAATCCTTCCCGGCCGACCCGCCACATTAAAACCGCAATTGAGTGACGGTCCTATATCACTTTTGAAACATTTACTTAAAACGGAAAGAGGAGACTTATGATAGTTAAATCAAGCAATATTAAAAAATCTCTCCTCCTGAGATGATGAGGATCATGGTTATGTGATTTTCCAATTATAGCTACTTTTTAAATATTACTTGATTTAACTATGTTAAGTCTCCTCATCCCCTTTTAAGTAAATGTTTCAAGTGATATAGGACCGTCGCTAAATCGGGGTTTTAGTGAGGTGGGTCGGCCAGGCAATTCTAATATAAATTGATAAAATGAAAAAGTATTAGAATTTTGAAATATTTTCGAGAGAGGGTACTAAAAAGGTAGTGGACCAGAGATCTTCTTTATTATCTAAATTTAGACAGAGAAGAGTTTCTACTTTCAAATACCTAACATGTTATAACTTTTCTGGTCTTTCAAAATAACATCTAGAGTAACTGCATCTTGTCTTAACAGAACTCATGTTGTCATGTCACAGATATTCTGTCATTGATATGCGTGCCCTAGAATCGGAACAATAAAGTTTTTGCATCCATCCCTACAGCCTTCACCTGGTTGTGACTAGCGAGTCCTTGGTGCGTTCCATTTTCTAATGTCCGTCAAGGTATGCTGTGTGGCGCCATTTGTTTAACGGCGAAGACTCTCGTTGCATAATGAGCTTGGTGTTTGCGGCCTTTATACCTTAACGAAGCAAGGCAAGCATAGAGTTATCCTTATTGGTCGACAGCCCTAGCTCGGCCAATAAATTATGCTATAGTCTATTTAATGACTATTCCAGGTCGTGCTCAATTAGCAAGTCTAAGGCGAATTCGTTTTTTTATAAATTAATTGGACCGTCATATTCAAATAGATTTGAAATTTTATAAAAACGATAAAAGAAATATAATGTATAAATAAGTACTTAATTTATTATTATATTAAATACCTTTCATCTGCGCCCAAATGCATTAAATAAAATATCAGAATTTGACCAGCGTTATTTCTAATTATAATTTTTTTTTTATTGATATTTATAACTGTATAAAAAATACAACAAGTAAATTTGATCATAATGACATAATGATAATGATATGATACAGCATGTAGAGAAACTACCCAGCAGTAGAACTCTAAAAACATTTTACTATATAAGGTCAGGAGGCCATCTTCTTTTCAGGCGCCTCGGAGGATTGCCAGAAGTGGAAGAGAAAGCAAGGTTAGAAACTAGTAGGTTCGGGTGGTTAGGGAGTTTATAATGGAAGGAATGATATCGGGTTCGGGCTAGATCGGTTACATAAGGAACATTTAAGTCTTCATGGATGGTTTTATTAGTAACAAAATAAGGAGCATTGAGGATTTTACGAAGGATTTTGTATTGTAAGGATTGTATACGAGAGGAATTCAAAGGATCAGTGGAGCCCCAAAGACTCATACTGTAGGGCAGTCGTCAGGTTTACGATGAAGAGTAAATGTGATTTGATGGGATTTGTTGGGGTTTATTTTTATCGTCTATTTTCGACACCATTCTTCGAGGGTTGTGATATGGGAATTATAATTTTTAAAAATGAATGAATAACCAAGATGGTACAATATTCCCATGTAATATGAACCACCTGCTTGTTTTTTTCGTTTTGCGGATTAGACTGATGAAGGAAGTATGGCCAAAAAGGGGGGAGTTAACGACACCTTCGGAGTTCATGTTGAATTTAAGGTTAATAGGAATCTCTGTCATTGTATTCTTAACGAAAACAAAAGGCAGCGGTGATTGGCTTTTACCCTTCCCCGAGACCTATGCCACGCCCCTGGAGTGCATGATAAGGCTTGCTTTTTTGGCTTCACTTTTCTTGGCAGCTTACTTTAGCATTATACTATTCCCTGCAAGTGCAGATTCCATGACCCTACTCATTTCTATGTTATATCTTTATAATGGTTACATGTACTGTTAATATTATTGATATGAACTATTTATCATTGGATACTGTTTCTGTTTATTTATTTAGTATTGACTTTTTTTTTAATGGAGTTTTGGCCCTTAATTAATGCGAAACCCTTAAGAATAGCCGTTCATAATAACAATTCGAATACTATACTTCTCTGGGGACATTCGAGGTAGTCGTTTGAAAGATAATTACGATTACTAATTAGCTAAACTAAAAAAAATTTAATTGCAGAAACATTAGCGAAGAATCAACAATCAATTATTTAATAATGGTTTGACATTATTAACGTTTTAATTTATGAAAGAATTGTGTTTATGATTTATGAAAACATTTCGTAATAATCACAGAACAATTATCCGGTAGCTTAACTTTTATGGTGCCGAAATAACAATAAAATATATTTTTTAAAAACACTTTCTTAAAAAAATGAATTGTGTCGAAATTTATGAGAGCGTAGATGTCACAACATTTTTTTTTTACATCATTATAAAGATTTCTTTCTCCAAATAATGCGTAGGAATTGTTGTAAGTGCTCTGGGGATCTGACGTTAATGACCAAGTGGCTAACACATGCTAACTGAATTAGGCCTCAAACCAATCTAGATCACATTTATATTATAATGTTGAAAATCAACAGATAATTGTCAACCTCTATGTAGTATCATTGTGAGGGTCTATGATTGTTGAACTTAAAAGATAGGGTAATATTTCGGAAAACTTTTTTTTTTCCAGAGAATTGAGCATTCCGTTTTCTTCAAATAAAGTCACTAAGTCAGGCCAATAGTACATTTGATTGGCTTGTTGTAAGAATCAGACAAGCCATAATTTTAAAAACAATATTAATTTCGAACAAAATATCCCTTAGTTTCCCTATAAATTTACTTATTGCGTTCATTTGTCTAACATTATAATTCCAACATGTTTGGCTATAATATTATGTAATATGATTTATATAAAAAATTAAATAAGAATTTTAGAATTTATCTAACTTCTATAAAGATACATTATCAGCACGTGGCTTGTCATATTCTTATTCCAAGCACTTAATTTCAATTTCTTTTTGAATGAATAAATTCTGAATATGATTTTTTCTCTTTCCAAATTTGGCAAATATTATTTTTAAAATAGTAAATTTCAGATTTGACATGAAATAATGAAATAATCTACGCCACACCTTCTTTATAACCTTCTATTTATTCACATGTAAACTTCCCCACATTAATGAAAAGATTATCGACATAGTTTATAAAACTATGTTAGTTGGTTCCATATTTGATACGTTGGTTCAATCAGAAATCCAAAAATTATTTATTTATTATTTATAAATATATTTATTGATTTTTTTTACAATTATTTTTGAAAATACTTCTTTATATCTTAGTAGGAGTTGTATAACTAATTTTATATTTATATTATTACTATGTATAGTCGATTTACACGTGTTTGGAGATGATGTTAGTATATATCTTTTTTTTAATTTTAACTATTAAAATTCAACAAATGTTCTCAGATTCAAGTGGGAATTTGATATTTTCAAATAAAAAATGATTTTAAGAATTTTTGGCTTTTTGGTATCCCTGAAATATTTTCCTTTTAATTTTCACATATTTGAAATTGGTACCTACATCTTTTAATCTTTTTTACAGTTTATTATGGAAATTCTATTTTATGGGTCATTCTTCGGATACAAATGTACCAATTATTAACTATTTTGTAGAGAATTCGAGATTAATCTATGCCTATTTTAAATCTTAAATCCTTATAATTCTCAATTGCTAAGTCCGGAATTCCTATATCTAGAATACAATCTAAACAAACAAGTATCTATTGATAAATGATCTGCGATGAACATCGATTGAACTAGGAATTGATTGTTATTAACGATAAGCATAAATTTCCCTGATCTTTTAGGTGTTAACAGCAATATAACCAGGTCAGTTTCTTGTTGATTTTTTTTTTTTATGTCGAGTGTAGTATCATTATATCAACAATAAATGTTTATGTCATATAGAAAGGTAAATATCCTTCTAAACAATCGATTTTTCTACTTAGAGTAGAGAAAACATTTCAAGTCGACTTCTTTGCTGGTTTCTTGCCACAAACATCAAGTAACTAGAATTTCAAACATATTTATACTTTCAGTAAAAACTTAAATGCCATAGTTTGCCATTTACTTATCGGATACTTGAATCACTTAACGTTGAATTAACTGTAATGTATTTATGGCGGAGTACATCGTTACAAATTATATTTTGGTAAGAATATTTACTTTTAATATAGTAGCAAACATTTTATTTATGTGCATGTATGTAGTTTCAATTATTTGAAGCTATAAAATTTCCATTTCTATTTTTTTTTTCATTTAATTTATATATTTGTATTATTATAAATTAAATTATATTATTGTAATTTATATATTCATTACCACAATCTTTTTTTTTTTTTTTTTTTAATATAATATTATCTGAAACTATGACATCAATCTCACAGAGCTTACTGGAAATTTTATAGTTACAAATAATTGACTTGTTCTGAAGAACCTTAAAACTACATATCATTTATAGTCAGAAAAAAGGTTATTATATATTGAATACATATATAACCTAATCAAATGTTAAAGTCCAATATATATAATATATATTTGTTTATAATATAATATAAGGTATATTATAACATATATACCTAAGTTTCTCCCGTTTTAAGCTCATGAGGAGAAACATAGGTTACTGTAGAAAATTGAACGTTCAAAGTTTTCATAATCTAATCGACTTTACAAAACTCACTAAGATTAATGAAGTATTGTTAATATTATTTATTTTTTCAGAGACAAGTCACTATAAAATAATAACGTATTGAACAACTTTTGCTTGGAAATTTGAATCAATTGTGGATAAAATACATATATTTTTTAAATATTTGATACTACTTGGTTACCTTCCAATATCTCTTATCTAAACGTTTTTACGACATTATATATTCATTCTCATTATAATCTCCTCTAAATGAAAGTATAATGTCACGTAATTACTAATCGTAATATGAAAACCTGCTATCCGTATTCTATTATTTAAAAAATGTCAATAAAACAGTTTTTGTTAGCTTATTTAATTTGGTGCACATCGTCGATAGCCTTGTTTATATTTTGATTTGGCTCTATACTTGTCTTAAAATAAAGATCATTTTGTGTTTTTAAATAAGTCATTTTGCTAAGAGTTTGAGATAATTGACGATTTTTTTTAAATCTATAAAAAATAGTACAGACTCATTTTTTCTTGTCCTAAACACTTAGATAGATTCTAGCAGTCCAATCAGGTGTGGTTAAAGAACAAACGAAAGTATCTTTGTAACAGTATAAAATTTTAACTATTAATAAAGTATAATTAATATGAATACATTAGGAAACAAGGAAATAGTAGAGATTATATCATAATGGATCCTGATAATGGGGGAAAACCCCAAAACGTCTACACGAAACGTTAAAGAAAACATAATTATCTAATATAAAGAAGAAAAAACTCATCTAACAGTGAACAATTTTTTTTTTTTAGAATTGATATTATTATCATTAAATATTTATATGATGTAGTAATCAGGTAAATTTAAAAATAAGTATATAAATAAAAAAAATAAAATAAAAAATGATGCTCTTATTAATTATATAACTTCATTATATATTTACATATATTACATATACATCGCTACTTTGCTTCAATAGTGGTTCATCTTTAAAAAAAAAATATTTGTTTTTATTTAGAAATGGACGTATCCCAGAGATAGTACAGTAGATTACGGTTATTTTCTTTCCTGAAGTAGTCTTATTGCCTTTCCTAAAGCAATTGGGGTTGTTACAAATTAACTTCAGCCAACGGTAGAATCTATGGAATACCTCAGACAAAAATAAATTTATTTTTTAATATGTGCTTATGATCAAGCAAAGGAGAGTTACGCTTTAAGTTCACCATGTATGTGTTTGCTTATGTTTTTATGTATTTATTATGCTTAATTATGGAATCGTGCATATTTGATTGTTTTGTCTTCTTTATCCTCTTCCTTTTATTTTTTTTCAATTAAAGAGAATAAAACCAGGGATAAAATGAGCAAATTTAATTTTAGTTTCTTGCTTAAACCGTTCCAATAGTTTAACCTATGACTCACCTGAACACAGATGTACGATCGCTACCTTCTCGTCGAGGCTTGCCTGCCCAACTGGTGACCAACTGGGTCGCAATCGCTCTCTCTGAATAAACAATCCAGATTTCTTCGCAGTAATTCAAAATAACTCTTTAATGCAAAAAAAAAAAATGTTGAGATTTGCTGACTCTCGGCCGTCTAGTTCCCAGGGGCAATATTTTTCTTCGTAAACCTAGATCTGGCCCGGTGCCGTCATGCTTCCAGTGAATCACTCTTTTAGGAGGTGAACAACGGAGCCTTCATCGGAAACGGATCATTTCCTTGCAATATTTGAATTATTAGAAAATAAAAATATCATACGTTTTTATTACCTCTGTAATGCGCTGTTAAAAATTTATAATTCATATTAGATTTAATTTTTTTTCTCTAAAAATAAGGAATCCGCCATTTTGTTTTTAGAAGTTTTGGGACTTAATGTTCTTAAACCATGACATCAAAAATACCTTTTTTGATATAACTTAATAATAATTTTTTTTTTTCTTGTTTTCATTAAAGTCTGAAATTTTGGACATGATGCTCTTTCTTAAACAACAACATCAAGAATACTTTATTTAATGTATAATATATACTTTTTTCTTTATTTCAGAAAATTCAGCCATTTTATTTTTTAAAGTATTTATATCAAAAAAATAAAAAAACTCTTATAAAACCATCTTAATTAGGTTGCTTTAAACATTTACTATGGTACATCAGTATTGAATATGAATATTTTCAATAGAACATAAACAGATCTATGCTATAATTGAGGTGTGGTGTGTCAGACCACTTTAATTCTATTTTTTTTTTTAAATTTTCTTGTTACCAAATACATTGTAAAATGAGAATTTCTTTTTCAACTATAGGATGGATTAAAGTCTTGTATGGGCAAATTCTTTTAACCAAAATATCTTAACGAATTAAATTAAATCTGTACCACTATATCTTATGAAAGGTTCGTACTTCGTACTTCGTAAGGAATTACATTTACTAGACCAACAGTTGTGCAAGGAGGTAGTTTGATCAGAATCACGCTCGACTGCCAGATTTTTTCTCAATGAAGGTAACCTACTTAATGAGGTTGGGTGGATCCCGAAGGACTCCCGAATCCACTAATTATCTATCACATCCTGATTCGAACCCTGATTTTTGGAGTCAGTGAAGTGCCTTACCACAGAGCTCCCCATGCAACCTTAACGAAAAATACTTTTTTTTTTTTTTTTTTTTTTCAAAAAACGGATTTACCAAAATTCGGCATAATATATTTCAATTATATTACATTTTCTACATTCTTTTATTTTTTCCTCACTGAGGATTCGATTTTACCTAGGAATCCCTTATTATTATTTGAGAATCCTCTGCCGGCCTAGGAAACTAGAATACTTGTCATGATGGATTATCAATTATGACGATTGAATTCTGAAGTGACTTTGTTTTTAACGTTTTGTTGATTATCCACGTTTGCGCGCAAATCGTCAAAATCCGTTAAAATAGGTTTCGGTTTTTGGCAATTCACGCCTCCGGTACTCGTCGGTTTAAAAATTACCGATATAAAACTGTTTTAACATTTTTTTTTTAATCTAATTATGAATCCTGAAAGATTTATATGTTAAAATTCAACCTTCCATTGGTATCCCCGAATTAAGATTGCTGGAGAAGAAATGGGAGAGGTTACAAAGAAAAGTAAAAACTTCCATCATCGTATTGAAGACCTACCAATTCTATTCAATTATACTAACTCCTATCAAACTTCATATCAAAATTTAAAAACCCTCGAAAAATGGGTCCTCTGGATTCTTGGCCTACAATTATAGGGGCAATTCTTATTTTTTGTGTAACCCCCTTCCTAGTTATGTCTGACGTATGAGGGAGGAGTTATCTACAACGTACCACCTTACTCTAACACCAGGGTTGGGGTCAAGTTTTCATATCATGGGATCGCCACAGAAAGAAAAGCCGATCCTGTTGGTCAGATTCGAACCAGCGCCGCTGCAGTTCTCAAGTTGCCGATACCAACGCCTCAACTCTCCGAGCTACAGGATGCCCTTAATATAGCGGCAATACTAACCCGCACACATATTAAGTATTAAAAAAATAAATTATATTAAAATAATGTAGCAACGCAAGTGTTCTAGTGCTGTTTCTTAACCAACAGTTATGTGAGGTTGTGATGTGTATTTATATTATAAAAAACAACATCAAACATGTAGAAAGTTATATTTTAACGAATGAAATTAGCGTAACTTGTGAACGACTGCCTAAAACCCTCTAACAATAAAATTCCTTACACTTTGAGTGGTCCTTCATCCTTGGTTCATGCATGCATTGGGTGTATGAAGTGAATGTATTAGTAATCGTATTATTATATAATTATGACACAATTTCAATTATTACTGCAATTCTTACTGTATCTTCAATTAAACTAAGAAATGACCAGACAGAATATTTGGAATGATAAAAAAGAATACATATGCATAGGAATATAGGGAAAGAACTTAGCATCAAGCATATGTTATTTCTTTCTTTAGTTTTAAGTGATTTATAAATAGCTTCATCCAACACCTTTTCATTTTCGCCTCCACTTTTTTAAGGATTTTTACTCTCTGCGTAATTTTTCTATCAGTATGTATTTATTTATTTTTAACCGTGATCTAAAAGTGCGTTTAAGTTTAAACTGCAACTGACGTAGAATGCAGTTTTGCGGGGTGAATGGCAGTTGCAGTTGGATTAAGCTTAGGTAGCGTTAATTCTATTAATTCTATTGTCACTGAATGTGGTTTCCGCGATTATCTTTCAGAGAGAAAATTTGTCTCATCAGTTCCTGGAAGCTGTCCCTGGAAGGGTCAATTGCGCCTAACCTCGCCAGGCAATCAATTCATTTTCCCTTCTTGTATTTCTGACCCATATTTTAGACCAATTACCCCTCATGAATATTTCAGAGTATTTTTTTTTTAAGAAACCGATTGAATTGGTTGTCCCGGTTGAAGTGGGGTCCTGTGCAAGCTGTGGCGTACTATGAGTTATGATACTCCAGAAATCTTTAAGAAAAAAACATGAAAAACTCATAACATTTAAATTTGAAATTTTATTTGCTACGGAAAATCTTAAACTCCTTACTAAAATTCCTACGGAATATATATTTTTCTCAAATATCGTGGTATTTACCAGATATATAATTTGAAACGTGTTATTTGTTTTAACGATAATTTTGTTATAAATTGGGCTGAATGAATAAATTTGCCAAGTTTTTTTTTGTTTTTTTTTCGGTTGGCTCTACAGACCCTGTAAATCTTTGGCTACCTTAACCAGCCTTCTCCATGCCTGCCTGCCTTGGGCTTATGCTTTATAGAGTGCTGCTGGAAATGTAGCTCTTTTACATCTATGTTGATTTCGTCTATACATATGCTGGCATTCATTGTTGTGTAGAGGCGTCCTGATAGATTGCTTCCAGCCACATGCCCTGCCCAACTTAGCCTCCTTGCCTTTATATCATGAGATATTGACTTATCAGTCTTTGCAAGCATTTGCCGAGTTACTATGTATGAATTATAAAATATACTAATTTTATCATTGTAACTAATAATATATAATTTAATAATAATTCATAATGAAATCTAAATAAATTAAGTAATAATAAAACATAATTATAACAAAATATTTTACTTAAGTTTCTAATCCTATAATAATACTTTTCAAGTTTTTAGTTATAGCGACTACACACTTACGCCTACTTACCCATTTGGACATTTGCTTCAAAAATATATAGGATAGCCAAAATTCACATTTCAATCAAAAACACTATGTCAGATTACACAATATCCATGTTATGTCAGTAATAGAACACTGCACACAGACTTACACATACCTACTGTATTTGTCCACATTAAAACATCATACAAGACATTTCATGACAAACTCCACCTCCTTACCAATAAACTAATACAAGATATGGCTAACATGAACAATCCCTACAACACGTACCAAAGGCTAAGGAGCTGGATGGGGAATCTCCTTAGATAACTAATGATTTTGATTTTTGATAATACTTCCATCATCAATTGCTAATAAAAATCATGAGAAAATTATTTCTATTAAATAGTAACAGTAAATGAGTATTAAGTCTTTCTCATAATAAACTCTTCTCTTGTAATGTCTGTTGTTCCAAAAACATTTGAGAATTAAATAAACATGTTTTAATAGCTGGAAGTCATAAGAAAATTTGATTGAATTTATTTTTTTCTATTTTCAAAAATAGAATTAGAAATTGCAACAAATCTTCAAGCATATTTTGCCCATTTTCAGACTTTATAAATTGGAGTGGACAGCTCATAATAATAATTATTGGGGGTATTAAAAAGTGCATAAATTGTGGTGATAAAACTTTTTTCTCATTTTCAACTTAAATTTTCAACAAAAATAATTCAGCTGCTAAGAGCTGATGACTTAGTAAAGGTCAGGTTAAAGCAGTTAGTAGAAATACAAAATTTTACAACCATGGGTTGTAATTTAACAGCAGTTTCTGATTCATAATAAAAGTTTAAAATAGAAAAACAAAATGTTCAGAATTATACGTCTTGTGATTAGTTTTAATGAGTATTACGCCATTTTAGGTTTCCTAAACTACATAGACATAATTGAACAATGCCTTATATAGTATCTTCTTAAATGAGAATAAGAACTAGTTTGTACTAAGAAAAAAATTCAATTATTTTTTTAATGGGTTTGTAAATTGTAAATGTTAATTACTTGTGAAGTCTATTTGCTAGCAAGAGAAAATAAATGAAAGGTAGTTTTTGTGTCTAGGCTTTCATTAAACTAATAAAAAAAATCTAATGATACAAATTTAACACAATTTTAAATAGATAATCCATAACTGTTAATTATGATTTACAAATCTTTAAGTTTTCTTTTTTTTCTAGAGATACTGAAGTTATAAAGACAGTTTTTATGTCTTAAGGCTTATATGAAACTAATAAAAATATCTAATGATAAACCTTTAACACAATTTTAAATAGATACTCAATAACTGCTAGTTATTATTTTCATATCTTTAATTTTTTTTTCTTTTTTTTCTAGAGATACTGAAGTAATAAAGACAGTTTTTATGTCTTAAGACTTTCATTAAACTAATAAAAATATCTAATGATAAAAATTTAACTCAATTTTAAATAAATGGTCTATAACTGTTAATTATATTTACATATCTTTAATTTATCTTTCTTTTTTTTTTCTAGTGATCCTGAAGTGAAGGCTCATATTATAGTTCATACAGACCAGGTAATTCAGATTTGATCATTTATATTTATTGTTTTTAGTTTTCTTTCTAAAAAATATGTTAGTACAATATAATGAAATTTTATGCCAACTGGATTAATTATAATAAAATAAATAGTTTCTGGTGATTAATCCTTTATATTTGAGAGTGATTTCATTAAATATGAAACACATCAGCTGCAGATCTTGATACCATTATTTAATTTTCTTGTTCAAGCTGATAGTTTATTGTTGATGTTGCAGCAAGGATACGAGTACGCTCCTGAAACACACAAGCAAGCAGGCCCGATGTTGAAATCAGTCGATGCCATCCACTTCCAAGGCAATACTGACAGATTTAGTAGACATAGGCATCATGGTGGGAGATCAGGCTGCAGTTATGATGGTATTTATATTTTAATTATTAAAACAAAAAAATATTATATTTGTAAATTGCATTAAAGAAGTGTCAAAATGTTTGTTTTCATAATGGGAATATATTTAATTTTTTTTTTTTATAAACGATTGATAATTCATCATTCAACTTATTACTGTTTCATATTTTCAACTCTCTGTATGGTCTTTTCATGAATTTAGATAACAGGAATTTCTCATGAATATTGTTTCATTACCTCAAACCAAAAATCTCTATTATTTTAACCTTTCTTCTTCTTCTCCTTCTTGAAGTAAAGAAATCAATCACTCTCTGAAAGATTATTTCATTTCTGGTTTACTTTTTGTCCAAATTATATTTACTGAACTGACCAAATAGAAGGATTTAATATTTATTAAATAAACAAAAGTGAATAAAATTTGTTTTAGAGTTATTTTGAACATATTTATATTAATGTCTTTTCTAGTTATTTTCCATATTTTAATGATACGTTCATTCAGTATTTCATTTTTTTATATATATATTTTTTAATAGATCTCTTAATATTTTACAGAATTATTATACTAATTACGATCTTAATTCTAACCTGATAATTGTATGGTTGTATATCCTTAATCATGTGAAATTATGTTATGTTAGTATCAACAAAATATATCTTATTTAAAGGGAAAAAAATAATTGAAACATTTTTCATTTTACACTTGTTATATATTCAACTAGCAAAACAAACTTATGAATCAACACTAGTTTTACAGTCAA